>NC_056730.1:1118087750-1118387750 GCF_019279795.1 Protopterus annectens
ACTTAATTTGTCTGCAGCCATCCCCCCCTGCCATCCCCCTAACCTGTATCGGGTTTCTAGAATCATATCTGATTCTTTGAGAATAACTGAACCTGTTTTATTGTACAGGTTTATCAGGTGATACAGCAAAACCGATCTGAGGTAGTGTGGTGGTGACAGGGGTTTATGGGTAGAGGGGAGGAGCTAGGAGCTCGGATCTTGAAGCTTGGAAAGCTGCCGGTCGGATCTGAGACCCACAGGTTGCAGACAAATGAAGTACCTACTCAGATCGAACGTTATGGTGAGTACATAGCTTCTAATTTTCTACCAAGGTGGGTCGTAACTTGAAGTTGACCTTAGAGGGTAGTTCCAGTATTAGACTTCACAATTTACATGAATTTACTAAGGCCTGTGGGTGCTGTTCACAATGCAAGTTTATTATGCAGGTTAGCAGTTTAACTTTAGATGACACGAACAAGGATACAGTGTTATTTAAAAAGGGAAACTGTCTTACTAGTAAGATAGTTTACTTGGCAAAGTGTAACACCTGCACTGGGTTCTATGTGGAAAAGACTGAGAGGGCTTTAAGGTCCAGGATTTATGAACACATTTATGATATTAATAAAGCAAAAGAAACCAATGCACTATATAGACATAGTAAAACATGTCCTGATTTTTCTGGTTTTAAATTTGGTATCCTTGACCATATAGATAGCAATGCTAGAGGTGGGGAATGGAAGAATTTTCTCAATAAGAAAGAGCTTATGTGGCAACTATGTTTGGCAGCTAACCTATGCCCAGGTTTGAATGATTTTATATCCATTGTTCCTGCTTTAAAGGAAAAGGCTGAGAGAGTATACATTAATTTATTTACAACAGCCTTTCTTTATTAGATTTTTCACTTAGATACCTTATTTATTTATTTTTCACTGGAATGTCTAAGGTTGTATAACAATTTTTGTAATTTTCAAAAAAAAAAACTTTTTGTAACCATACATTTTTTAAGAATAGGAAGTTTTAAGTAATATCAATTTTAGGTAAGAGTATATTTCATTGCAATTTAATACTAATCTAAAAATATTCTTTTAAAAATCTATTAATTTAATAATCTGTTCCTTAGTTTTGAAATTGATTGGTTAGATTTTAGCCTATTGCATTACTTTGTGTTATATTTAAATGTTCATGACTGCCTGTGTTAATTGTTCTGATGAGGTCAACTTTATTGATGAAAGCGCTAAACTTGGTGAATAAATACTGTGTGTCCATAAGTCCTGCTGTTGATTTATTTTAGTTTTAGCGTTTATTTTTCACCAGTTTGGCTGCGATTATTTGTTTTTTTAATTTTCAAAAGCTAATTCAAGTACTTTCTTTAATTTGTCTTTATTGTAAAGCCATCCTATACTATTTGTCCTCTATTCCTAACCTAACTGGTTAGTGTCTACACTGATACTAATATCATAAATGAGCCTGTAGAATAAAAACTATTGTTTTGCTAGCTTCATTTGCTAACTATCTCTATAGCTGCTGTTTCTGCCTGCACTTCTTGCTGTATATCCCTTTCCTCCAGCCTTGCTTCAAATTTGCAATTAAAGGATATACCTGGTAACAGGAATTTCCCTAAGTGCTAGCCCCTCTCCCTCCTACCCAGTGTTCTCTGTTACTGTAGGAAAGGTAATAAAAGCTACAGATGCCATTTTGGAATCCCCTTCTGCAGCTGGATGTTCCCTCAGTGACTGTGTGCTCTTTGACCCTTTGTCTGCCCCCTTAGTAATTTGGCTCCCTCTCTGTTTTTAAATAAACTAGTTTGCCCTCAGCATTCAATAAAATTTTTTTTCTTGCCCTAAACGTAAACCCTGAAAATTGTATTATCACTCTGGTCTCCCACATATAGCCTTGAAAGTTATACTTTAAACCCATAACCTACAGCTAACAAATGCACAGCAAGAGTATAAAACACAGTCTATAACTCGGTGTAAAATACAGTTTAATAAAAATACAGTTTAAAAATATAGTTTCAAAACAGCCATTAATTTAACACTAAAATACATACCATACAGCTCCAGGAAGCCTAAGAAAACACTTGTAGTCAGTGTTAGCCCCATTTCACGCAACTCCTCCCCCCAATTTCCACCCAACCCCAGTACCTCTAAATTTATAGGTACTTAACCACACCCCTGTTATAACATCCTATCAGCTTTCACCTACCTACTCTTTCTACTCTGATAAAACATCTTATCGGCTTTCACCTAACATATTTTCTCAACCCAGTCTATTACCTCTAATTTGACCATTAGAGCTTCCGCTGTTGTGTCATACAAACAACAGATCCTAACTACTATACTCCTTCTCTCATAATGCTACACTACTCTTTACTACCCATTCTGTTGGCCACTTATTTACTCACCTTGCATGAAAACCAGTTGCTCACTGGTTATCAGTACCCAAAAGGCAATACTGTCACCCCATCTGTAAAGCATCCCACCTTCAGCTATGCTAATAATAATGGGTCCAACTCAACATCTTGCTCATTCTTTCAGCATACCAACCCCTGGCACATTAGCCCTAGATCTAGACAATACTACAAACGTTTAAACAAACTCCTAAAGCTTATCACTAAATATAGACCTATCCTATTACTGGGGGATATTTGCCAAAACCCCAGGCCAACACACTTCTGATATATACACCCCCTCTACCTGTAACCTAAGCCATAAAACTATAATCAGTAGACTAACTAACTCTCTCCTGGCCTGTCATCTCAATATTAGGAGCATTAATAACAAGGTACATGAACTGTATGCACTCCTGAACATCCACTCCCTGAGAGATCCTCTGTATATCTGAGACCTGGTTAAAACCTAACACTACTGACAATGAAGTGCTACCACCTGGGTATAACATACACAGGCTGTATTGTGTTTCCAGGAAGGGGGTGGGAGTACACTCTACAAATCTGAGTTGAATGTGACCATAGATGTTACCCAAAACCTCAGATTAATAACTCCAAATTCTTGCTACTAGATTTTAAACGTAAATGCATCAACATCATCTGCATGTATATTCCCCCAGGTAAGAATATAACCACACTTGAAGATACCCTACACTGGCTATCATGTCATTACCCCCAAGAAATCATACTAAAAGATTTTAACATAGACTGGGGCACCTGTTCCTCAGAATCCCCAACTACCCATATTAACCTGCATGCATTTGCACAGATCATAACCACCCTACCAGGCTAGGTAAACCTAACCAAAAGAAAACATACTCAACTGGGTACTAATAGTAACCCCAACTGTACACCGCTGGTACCTCCCCAATAACCTAAGTGACCACCATCTCACTTATATAGTTAAGCATAAAACCATCAATCCCCAACAACCTTTACTCAGAAAAGTCAGAAACAAAAAAGACTTTGACCCTGCCAAATTCCAACAGGAGCATAACTCCTATAACTGGTCTATGCTAAAACTCCTCCCCTTAGAGGGAGCCGCATATTTTAATTACATATTTCTTGAAATCCTTGACATGGACCACTCAAACAGAACAAAAGCAAAAACTGCACCATAGCTTTCTAAAGAGTCTAGATTAAAAATTATCAGTAGAAACAAATGTTGGGCTCTGTGGCTACTAATGAACCCCATGATCGTTAAATACAGGCAAGCTAGGAATGAAACTAAAAATCCATTTTACAAGACAAAACAATACTACTATCTTTACAGACAGCAAACCAGAACAATACTCAGAAGTTCTGGGCAGGTCTGAATAATCTACTTCATCCTGGAAAACGCACCCTGCCCCGCTGCTACCATTGATAAACTTCCTGAGGATGTTTCAGACAGTTTTACCAGTTACTTTACTGAGACAATTCTAGCCCTAGCTAGCCAATTAGTTACCTCCTACATCCCCTGGCCCTGATAGTACCACCCCTATGAACCTACTCTCGTTTAGCTTCCAAACAGTGTCCATGTCACATATCCATACCTTGATCAAAAAATTAAAGCCCACCACACTCTCCACTGGCCAACTCCCCGCCAAGTACCTTCAAAAATCAGTTGATGCTATTGCCTACCCAGTATCTATACTTATTAATCATACCATACCAGAGGCTAAAATTCCCACCATTTGGAAAGCATCCTACGTAATCCCACTACATAAAGGAGGCTCCTCCACTGAATTCTCCAATTATAGACCAATAGCTATACTTTCTCCACTTGCAAAGATTATGGAAAAATATATACATAAGCAACTCATACACCACATAATCCAGAATCACCTCATGGCAGATAGCCAACATGGCTTCCATCCACATCACAGCACTACTTCAGCCCTACTAGATTTTACCAATACCATAAACAATAACCGTAACAATAATCACATATACTCAGCCCTCTTCTTGGACCTTTCCAAGGCATTTGACATGGTGGACCACCAACTTTTGATTCACACCCTGCAAACTTTGTCTAGATTCTTTTGCCCATCAGTGGTTTAAATCCCTACCTCAGTGGGAGGCAGCAGACTGTTCTTTGGCAGAACAAGCTCTCTAATCTATTACCTAACATCATTGGAGTACCACAAGGCTTCATTATAGGGCGCCTACTGTGTTTCATCTTTATTAACGACTTGTTTACTGTCATCTCAAATGCCAGCTGTATCCAATATGCTCATGACTCTACCCTGATTTGCTCAGCTGCATCTTCTACAGATTTGTGGTCTGCTACCCAGTCCACCTTTAATACCATAGAAAACTGGCTGTCTGAACGTTGATTACTAAATCCCAAAAGACTAAAATGCTGTCATTCTCACCAGCACAAATGTCTTCTGCTTTTACCTTTACCATAAATGCAAATGATGGGGCAATAATCACCCCCAACCCCTCTACAAAACTACTTGGTGTCATTATTGATAATAACCTAAAATTTGACCTACATGTAAACCAATCGATTAAAACCATCAGTAAAAAACTTGGGGCACTGTATAGAATAAAAGCCTTTCCTAACCCCTCCAGCCAGGATTGCCATAGCCCGTTCACGTCTACTTTCAACACTTCTATATGCTCCCCTTCTCTCTAATGTAAACAAGACTGTACTTAATAAACTGTCAACCTGTAATAATCACATTGCCAGGTTTGCCACTGGCCTGCCTTTTAGAACACTCCACTGCATCAACCTTAACCAGCTAGAGTGGCTAGAACTTCCCAGTCTAATCCAATATAACCTTTTGATTATGGCTAATAAAATCCTCTATAATCCAGATAATACACCCGTACTTAAAAATATCATCACCCCCTATAACAATCCGAGACTGCCATGATCCTCAAACAGATTACTAATTCAGACAATCATAATTAACAATGCAGCTGGTGATTCCCTCTTTGCAAACTCTGCAGGCAGAGCCTTTAACTCACTTCCAGTTGATATTGCTTTGCTCTGCTCCCTAGGCCAATTCACAACTAAATTCAGACAACATCTGACACTAAACTGGCTTTGCCACTGCAACAAGCCTGGCTAACTCTCATTTTGGGTAAATTTCCCTGTTTTCTTTCCAGGGCCCCTGGGGCCTTATTTAAGCACGCCTTAAGGGGCCGTGGGCCGGGCATCGGATCCGTGGGAGCGGGTGCCTCTTCGGCGCCTCCTATGTCGGAGAGCACCTCCCTCTCGGATCCGACTGCTTCGGCTCTGACCTCGATCCCTATCTCGGAGCCAAGGAGACTGCTCTTGGGGCCGGAAGAGAGTAGTTCTCCCTCGGCGTTTGAGGTAGTGGAGAGGGTACTGTCGAGGTCTTCCAGGTCCCCAACCCGGGCTTTGGATCCTTCCGCTCCCTCACTGCATACGGGTCTACCTTCCATCATCCTTCCATCGGGACAGCCTGCTCAGACCCTCCAGTTGGTTCCCTCGGAGGAACAAGAGGCCGTTGACGAGCCCTCTTCTGATAGAAGAGGTGCCTCGTAAACGGACGTGTAAAAGGAGGCACATGGACTCCCCCCGAGTCCGTCACCACAGATACGGACTTAGAGGAAAGTGAAGGTTCCCCAAGGTCGCCCCCCGAGGATGTCTCCGTCGGAGACATCATGGAAATGTTGCGTATTGGGGGGGGGGTGGTCTGCCCAAAAACCTTCCTTGGATGAGTCTGTATTCCTGGAGGCATTTGAAGCGGGCCCATCTACATCCTGGGTGTCCCCACCGGCAGATCCCCTGGTAGACCTCCTGACTACCAGGGCTTGGAAGGAGCCCGACACCATGGAGCCAATCCCATGCCGGCCGGATAAAATCCTTAGCCCCCCCCCCTTCAGATAGGCAGGCTTGGGCTAAAGGGTCTCCAGTTGATGCCATGTTGGTGGCTGCTGCCACTAAGAGAGAACTCTCCCAGGAGAGCTCCACGGTCCACCCGCCGGACAAGGAGTCCTGGGCGCTGGACCGTATAGGGAAGCAGACCTTTGCTTCAGCAACCTTCTCTGTGAGGGCGCTGAATTATATGGCACATGTCATCAGGCTGCAACAGGATTTGATTAAGGAATACACTGCAGCTCCACCAGAGTCCATGTCGGTCGAGGACAAGACCATGTTCTCGACTCGTATGGCTACTCTTGAAGTCCATCTCAAATACGTCCATGCGGCTCCTGTCTTATGCTATGGAGGGAGCTGCAAGGGCCAGCAGGGCAGGTGTTGTCTTGCGACGCCACGCCTGGCTCCGCTTTTGTAATTTCGCGGAACCTTTCAAGGCGTCCTTTGCGAACGCACCCTTCGGCTCTTCACTTTTTGGCAAGACCTTCCGCAAAACACTAGTCCAAAGCGAGAAGGTTGGGAAGACGCTGTCTGCCGTCGGAGTCCGCTTCTCGAGTCCCCAGCGTTCCTTCTCAAGGAATCAGAGGGGGCAAAAGAAGCTGTGGTTCCGTAAGTCTCAGCAATCCTATCCAGCTTTGGACTCCGCGCCGTCCAGAGGCAGAGGAGGGCAGGGTGGACGCCGGCCCAGAGGCAGAGGGGGACCGCGTAACTTCGGGTCTAGGGAGCCTTTCTCTGAGAGACCCACGCAGCAGCCCTGAGGGCTTACCCGACTGTCCAGCTCTGGAGGCAGTCGGGGGGCATTTAACGAAGCACCTGTCAATGTGGGAGTCCATCACGAAAGATCGATGGGTGCTCCGGATTATATCCAGAGGCTACAACATTCCCTTCCTATTTCGTCCTCCCTCAGGTGGTCGCCTCCCCGATGTCCCACCCAATCAGAGAGGCGGCGACTGTAGAGATTTCAAATTTGTTAGCAAAAAGAGCCATCCAGCGGGTCCCCCCAGACCAATCCGGATCGGGCTACTACTCAAGGTTCTTTTTGGTGCATTCTAGACTTGTCCGCTCTGAACATGTTTGTCCCCAAAGAAAATTTCCGGATGGTCACTCTACAATCTATTCTCCCCTTAATGCAGGAGAACGACTGGATGTGCTCGATAGATTTCAAGGACGCGTACTACCACATTCTAATGGACAGACGGTCCAGGAGGTTCCTCTGCTCCCGGCTAGGGGCCAGTCATTACCAGTTCAGGGTCCTTCCGTTCGGACTCATCTCAGCTCCCAGGGTGTTCACCAAAGTCATGGCAGTGGTTGCGGCCCACCTGAGGCTTCAGGGCATAAGGGTCTTTCCGTACCTAGACTGGCTCCTCACAGCAACCAACAGGCATCAACTTTGTATCGCGAGGGACTATGTTCTGTCTCTTGCCGACAGTTTGGGCATTTCAGTCAACATACCGAAGTATTTCCTTCATCCTGTGCAAATATTAGATTTCATAGGAGCCAGACTAGACTCCCGATCTTCTCGGGTCTTCTTGACTTCGGACAGGCTGTCCAGCCTCTCACTTCAAGTTTTGGCTCTTCTTCGCATGAAAGCTCCACCGGCGGAGTTAGTCCTGAGAGCACTAGGCTCGATGGCAGCGGCTATCAGCCTCTCTCTCCATGTTCGCCTAAGGATGCGTATCTTACAGTGGACACTCCAAGTTCAATGGTCACTGTTACACCATCCATTGAATAGTCCCATCCCCCTGAGCAGGGTTTGCAGGGAATTCCTCCTTTGGTGGCTTCACTCCCCAGAACTCAGGCAAGGGAGACCTTTTGTGCTTCCCCCTCCCCAGGCCACGTTAACCACGGATGCTTCTCGCCTAGGGTGGGGGGGGCATTGTTTGGGCAGAACCGTCCAAGGTACGTGGACCTCGTTGGAGACCGCCTTGCACATAAATGTTCTGGAGATGAGGGCGGTGCTTCTAGCATTGCAGGCTCTCCAAGACCTTCTACCTCTAGGAACGATTGCAATACAGACAGACAATATGTCACTGGTCTGGTATATAAACAAACAAGGGGGAACCAGATCCCTACCCTCTTTGTTGAGAAGCCATGAGAGTTTGGGAATGGGCGATATCCACCAACTGCTTTCTGATAGCAACGCACATTCCGGGACGATCCAACATCCTGGCGGACAAATTGAGTTGAGTAATTCTCAGTCCTTACGAGTGGTCTCTCAATCCGAAAGTTGTGAAGGAGATTTTCCACAAGTGGGGTTGGCCTCGCAAGCATCTCTTTGCTACTCCCCAAAACACAAAATGCAGCGAGTTCTTCGCAATTCTTCCCCCAGAAGGGGAGAGCCCCAGAGACGCTCTGATTCATGCTTGGCCTCCCGGTCTACTCTATGCTTATCCCCCGCTTCCGCTCATGGCGAAGTTCATTCAGAAAGCCGCACGGTTGGGGAGCAAAATTATCCTCATAGCCCCATTCTGGCCTTGTCAAATCTGGTTTCCATACCTGTGGTCCCACAGTCTCTCCTCCCCTTTAATCCTGGATCCCATTCCAGATCTGATCTCACACCCAGCAGGGTGCCCAACACTGAACCTGGTAAACCTCAAGCTCGCGGCTTGGTTGATCCAGTTCCACTAATGGCTAGGACTCCCGGAATCTCATCACAAGTGAAAACTATTCTGGTAGTGGCTCATAAACCATCCACCAGGAAAATCTATAATAGCAAGTGGAAACAATTTTCTATCTGGGCTAACAGCCAGGGCCTCAACCCTTTTACTGTTCCGATTCCTACAGTCTTGGATTTTTTCTCCATGATATTTCAACAAGCGGCCAGTGCATCAACGGTGAAAGTACAGTTGGCAGCAATATCCCATTTTCATGTGGGAGACGGGTTAGGGTCCTTAGCGTCTACAAAATTGTGTAAGACATTCTTGTGTGGCGTTTTTCTTCTCAAGCCACCTGTGAAATCCGTGACTCCCCCTTGGGACTTGACCTTTGTTCTGCAAGCCTTAACGAAACCTCCTTTTGAGCCTGCAGCTTCTGTACCTCTTAAATTTCTGTCCTGGAAAACAGCATTCTTGGTAGCCATAACTTCTGCTAAAAAGGTTTCAGAGCTCCAAGCTTTGTGTATGAAACCTCCCTACCTTATTTTTCACAATGAAAGAGTGTCTCTCAGGACTAACCCGTCCTTTTTACCAAAAGTGGCATCTGTGGAAAATATCAATCAGACTATCAATCTGCCAGTGTTTTTCAAGAATTTTCAAAATAAGGGAGAATACATGTTGCATACACTAGATGTACATAGACAGTTGCGTTTTTACCTGCACAGGACCAAAGACGTTCGTAAGGCTGATCAACTGTTCATGTCCTTTGCTCCTCCAACCATGGGGAAACCTATCTCCAAAGTGACACTGGCTAATTGGATTTGTCAATGTATTTCTCAGGCTTACAAGGCATCGGGCAAAACAACTCCATTAAAAATTTGTGCACATTCCACACGGTCCATCGCGACTTCTGCAACCTTCTGGTCCAGGATGCCGTTGGATGACATATGTTCAGCAGCCACCTGGTCGTCTTCTCATACGTTTATTTCTCATTATAAGCTGGACATGATATCTAGAAGCAGGGCATCCTTTGGCTCCGCGGTGCTTCGGAATATTCTTCCATAGGCCACCCAGGTTCTTTGTTTAGGTAGCTGGGGACTCTTGTCCCACAGGTTGCAGAACAAATGAAGTAGCTACTTCAGATTTAGAAATTATGTACTCACCATAACGTTCCATCTGAGTAGGTACTTAATTTGTCTGCAACCATCCCCCCCTGCCACCCCCCTAACCTGTATCGGGTTTCTAGAATCATATCTGATTCTTTGAGAATAACTGAACCTGTTTTATTGTACAGGTTTATCAGGTGATACAGCAAAACCGATCTGAGGTAGTGTGGTGGTGACAGGGGTTTATGGGTAGAGGGGAGGAGCTAGGAGCTCGGATCTTGAAGCTTGGAAAGCTGCCGGTCGGATCTGAGACCCACAGGTTGCAGACAAATGAAGTACCTACTCAGATCGAACGTTATGGTGAGTACATAGCTTCTAATTTTCTACCAAGGTGGGTCGTAACTTGAAGTTGACCTTAGAGGGTAGTTCCAGTATTAGACTTCACAATTTACATGAATTTACTAAGGCCTGTGGGTGCTGTTCACAATGCAAGTTTATTATGCAGGTTAGCAGTTTAACTTTAGATGACAGGAACAAGGATACAGTGTTTTTTAAAAATGGAAACTGTCTTACTAGTAAGATAGTTTACTTGGCAAAGTGTCACACCTGCACTGGGTTCTATGTGGGAAAGACTGAGAGGGCTTTAAGGTCCAGGATTTATGAACACATTTATGATATTAATAAAGCAAAAGAAACCAATGCACTATTAAGACATAGTAAAACATGTCCTGATTTTTCTGGTTTTAAATTTGGTATCTTTGACCATATAGAGAGCAATGCTAGAGGTGGGGAATGGAAGAATTTTCTCAATAAGAAAGAGCTTATGTGGCAAATACGTTTGGCAGCTAACCTATGCCCAGGTTTGAATGATTTTATATCCATTGTTCCTGCTTTAAAAGAAAAGGCTGAGAGAGTATAGATTAATTTATTTACAACAGCCTTTCTTTATTAGATTTTTCACTTAGATACCTTATTTATTTATTTTTCACTGGAATGTCTAAGGTTGTATAACAATTTTTGTAATTTTCAAAAAAAAAAAAACTTTTTGTAACCATACATTTTTTAAGAATAGGAAGTTTTAACTAATATCAATTTTAGGTAAGGGTATATTTCATTGCAATTTAATACTAATCTAAAAATATTTTTTAAAAATCTGTTAATTTATTAATCTGTTCCTTAGTTTTGAAATTGATTGGTTAGATTTTAGCCTATTGCATTACTTTGTGTTGTATTTAAATGTTCATGACTGCCTGTGTTAATTGTTCTGATGACGTCAACTTTATTGATGAAAGCGCTAAACTTGGTGAATACTGTGTGTCCATAAGTCCTGCTGTTGATTTATTTTGGTTTTAGTGTTTATTTTTCACCAGTTTTGCCGCGATTGTTTGGTTTTTAATTTTCAAAAGCTAATTCAAGTACTTTCTTTAATTTGTCTTTATTGTAAAGCCATCCTATACTATTTATCCTCTATTCCTAACTTACCTGGTTAGTGTCTACACTGATACTAATATCATAAATGAGCCTGCAAAATAAAAACTATTGTTTTGCTAGCTCCATTTGCTAACTATCTCTATAGCTGCTATTTCTGCCTGCACTTCTTGCTGTATATCCCTTTCCTCCAGCCTTGCTTCAAATTTGCAATTAGAGGATATACCTGGTAACAGGGATTTCCCGAAGTGCTAGCCCCTCTCCCTCCTACCCAGTGTTCTCTGTTACTGTAGGAAAGGTAATAAAAGCTACAGATGCCATTTTGGAATCCCCTTCTGCAGCTGGATGTTCCCCTCAGTGACTGTGTGCTCTATGACCTTTGGTCTGCCCCCTTAGTAATTTGGCTCCCTCTCTGTTTTTAAATAAACTAGTTTGCCCTCAGCATTCAATAAAATTTTTTTTCTTGCCCTAAACGTAAACCCTGAAAATTGTATTATCACTCTGGTCTCCCACATATAGCCTTGAAAGTTATACTTTAAACCCATAACCTACAGCTAACAAATGCACAGCAAGAGTATAAAACACAGTCTATAACTCGGTGTAAAATACAGTTTAATAAAAATACAGTTTAAAAATATAGTTTCAAAACAGCCATTAATTTAACACTAAAATACATACCATACAGCTCCAGGAAGCCTAAGAAAACACTTGTAGTCAGTGTTAGCCCCATTTCACGCAACTCCCTGCCCCCAATTTCCACCCAACCCCTGTACCTCTAAATTTATAGGTACTTAACCACACCCCTGTTATAACATCCTATCAGCTTTCACCTACCTACTCTTTCTACCCTGATAAAACATCTTATCGGCTTTCACCTAACATATTTTCTCCACCGAGTCTATTACCTCTAATTTGAGTATTAGATCTTCCACTGTTGTGTCATACAAACAACAGATCCTAACTACTATACTCCTTCTCTCATAATGCTACACTACTCTTTACTACCCATTCTGTTGGCCACTTATTTACTCACCTTGTATGAAAACCAGTTGCTCACTGGTTATCAGTACCCAAAAGGCCATACTATCACCCCAGCTGTAAAGCATCCCACCTTCAGCCATGCTAATAATAATGGGTCCAACTCGACATCTTGTTCATTCTTTCAGCATACCAACCCCTGGCACATTAGCCCTAGATCTAGACAATACTACAAACTTTTAAACGAACTCCTGAAGCTTATCACTAAATACAGACCTCACCTATTACTCGGTGGTGATATTTGCCACAACCCAGGCCCACACACTTCTGATATATATACACCTCCTCTACCTGTAACCTAAGCCATAAAACTATAATCAGTAGACTAACTAACCCTCTCCTGGCCTGTCATCTCAATATTAGGAGCATTAATAAAAAGGTACATGAACTGCATGCATTCCTGAATGTCCACTCCCCTGAGAGATCCTCTGTATATCTAAGACCTGGTTAAAACCTAACACTACTGACAATGAAGTGCTACCACTTGGGTATAACATACACAGGCTGGATTGTGTTTCCAGGAAGGGGGGTGGGGTAGCTACACTCTACAAATCTGAGTTGAATGTGACCATAGATGTTACCCAAAAACCTCAGATTAATAACTCCGAAATTCTTGCTACTAGATTGCGACTTAAACGTAAATGCATCAACATCATCTGCATGTATATTCCACCAGGTAACAATATAACCACACTTAGATACCCCACACTGGCTATCATGTCATTACCCCCAAGAAATCATACTACGCAGAGATTTTAACATAGACTGGGGCACCTGTTCCTCAGAATCCCCAACTACCCATATTAACCTGCATGCATTTGCACAGATCATAACCACCCCTACCAGGCTAGGTAAACCTAACCAAAAAGAAAACATACTCAACTGGGTACTCGTAAATAGTAACCCCCAACTGTACACCGCTGGTACCCTCCCCAATAACCTAAGTGACCACCATCTCACTTATATAGTTAAGCATAAAACCATCAATCCCCAACAACCTTTACTCAGAAAAGTCAGAAACAAAAAAGACTTTGACCCTGCCAAATTCCAACAGGAGCATAACTCCTATAACTGGTCTATGCTAAAACTCCTCCCCTTAGAGGAAGCCGCTGCATATTTTAATTACATATTTCTTGAAATCCTTGACATGGACCACTCAAACAGAACAAAAGCAAAAACTGCACCATAGCTTTCTAAAGAGTCTAGATTAAAAATTATCAGTAGAAACAAATGTTGGGCTCTGTGGCGCTCTACTAATGAACCCCATGATCGTGTTAAATACAGGCAAGCTAGGAATGAAACTAAAAAATCCATTTTACAAGACAAAAACAATACTACTATCTTTTACAGACAGCAAACCAGAACAATACTCAGAAGTTCTGGGCAGGTCTGAATAATCTACTTCATCCTGGAAAAACGTCTACCCCTGCCCCCGCTGCTACCATTGATAAAATCCCCTGATGATGTTTCAGACAGTTTTACCAGTTACTTTACTGAGACATTTCTAGCCCTAGCTAGCCAATTAATTACCTCCTAGATCCCCTGGCCCTGATAGTACCACCCCTATGAGCCTACTCTCATTCAGCTTCCAACCAGTGTCCATGTCACATATCCATACCTTGATCAAAAAATTAAAGCCGACCACACTGTCCGATGACCAACTCCCCGCCAAGTACCTTCAAAAATCAGCTGATGCTATTGCCTACCCAGTATCTATACTAATTAATCATACCATAGCAGAGGCTAAAATTCCCACCATTTGGAAAGCATCCTACATAATCACACTACATAAAGGAGGCTCCTCCACTGAATTCTCCAATTATAGACCAATAGCTATACTTTCTCCACTTGCAAAGATTATGAAAAAATGTATACACAAACAACTCATGCACCACATAATCCAGAATCACCTCATGGCAGATACCCAACACGGCTTCCATCCACATCACAGCACTACTTCAGCCCTACTAGCTTTTACCAATACCATAAACAATAACGGTAACAATAATCACATATCCTCAGCCCTCTTCTTGGACCATTCCAAGGCATTTGACGTGGTGGATCTCCAACTTTTGATTCGCACCCTGCAAACTTTGTCTAGATTCTATTGCCCTTCAATGGTTTAAATCCTACCTCAGTGGAAGGCAGCAGGCTGTTCTTTGGCAGAACAAGCTCTCTAATCTATTACCTAACATCATTGGAGTACCACAAGACTCCATTTTAGGGTGCCTACTGTTTTCCATCTTTATTAACGACTTGTATACTGTCATCCCAAATGCCAGCTGTATCCAATACGCTCATGACTCCACCCTGATTTGCTCAGCTGCATCTTCTACAGATTTGTGGTCTGCTACCCAGTCCACCTTTAGTACTATAGAAAACTGGCTGTCTGAACGTTGATTGTTACTAAATCCCAAAAGACTAAAATGCTGTCATTCTCACCAACACAAAGGTCTTCTGCTTTTACCTTTACCATAAATGCAAATGATGGGACAATAATCACCCCCAACTGCTCTACAAAACTATTTGGTGTCATTATTGATAATAACCTAAAATTTGACCTGCATGTAAACCAGTCGATCAAAACCATCAATAAAAAACTTGGGGCACTGTATAGAATAAAACCCTTTCCTAACCCCTCCAGCCAGGATTGCCATAGTTCACTCACATCTAATTTCAACACTTCTATATGCTCCCCCCTTCTCTCTAATGTAAACAAGACTGTACTTAATAAACTGTCAACCTGTAATAATCACATTGCCAGGTTTGCCACTGGCCTGCCTATTAGAACACTCCACTGCATCAATCTTAACCAACTAGGGTGGCTAGAACTTCCCAGTCTAATCCGATATAACCTTCTGATTATGGCTAATAAAATCCTCTATGATCCAGATAATACACCGGCACTTAAAAATATCATCACCCCCTATAACAATCCGAGACTGCCATGATCTTCGAACAGATTACTAATTCAGACAATCAAAATTAACAATGCAGCTGGTGATTCCCTCTTTGCAAACTCTGCAGGCAGAGCCTGGAACTCACTTCCAGCTGATATTACTTTGCTCTCCTCCCTAGGCCAATTTAAAACTAAATTCAGACAACATCTGGCACTAAACTGGCTTTGCCACTGTAACAAGCCTGGCTAACTCTCATTTTGGGTAATTTCCTGTCTTTTCCAGCCCCCTGCTATAAAGCACGCTTTGGCGGGCTTTTCTGGCTATAGAGAACTCAGCACAGCTCCTCGTGGTATCCAGCAGAGTTCCTAGCGCAGCAGAGACCAGAAAAGACAAACTTTCCAGATTCTAAGTATTTTTTTTCTGCATTTTCGACTTTTTAAGCCTTTCGACGACTATTTCTGCCTGTTTTATTCAGTTATTACCTGTTTTTACTGTTTTTAATAGCTTGAATTGTTTGTTGCACTTCCTTGTTTAAGTTTTGCTTAAAAGTTAAACAACAGGCTAATACACTCAAGTGTACTAGCTTTTGATAGCAATTAGTCGAAAAACACAGCATTTATTGTATTTTCTGCCTATCTGAAAAAAAACTTGGGGGAAAAAAAAAATACTCTTGTTTTCCATACTTTCCTAATAGTTTGTTCCAGGGATCAGATTTTGCTGATCCCTGGGCTTTGTCTTGGTTCCTGTGTTTCTCCATTTTCCTTGTTTGGTCAGGGGGACGTTTCTTTACTCACCAGTGAGAGTGGGGAGTACTGAGCTGCCTGTTTGTCCTCAGAGGAGTGGTTTAAGGCAGTAACTGGTAGTTTATGGGCCATTTTGGGTCATTTCCTGTCTTTTCCTGCCCCCTGCTATAAAGCACGCTTTAGCGCGGAGTTGCTACAGGAGCACACAAGAGCAGCGGCGGTTAATCAAGGTTAAACTATTTGGGCTACCTAAAGTCCACTCTTCAAATTTTCCCTTAAAACAGCCTTCCTTGAACTGTACTGCTGATCAAACCAGCGTATTCTATATCTAAAAAGTTCAGCTCTACTTGATTCTTAAGTAGACTATTCTCTATCTGTAAAGCCTAGCACTTGCTCCTAAAGTTTTTTTTTACTTTGATTTAGCACTTTTATTATACATAGTACCCCACCAGCCAAAAACCCCTTCTCGATCACCTACATCCCCCGGAGTCTTTTAAAGTCTTTGTCTTTTCCTTCTAGCATGTCGAGGGATCAGTTGCTAGTGCCCTGTCCTGCTCAGCTGGGGAATCTGGGAATATTGAGGCAATGTTACAATTGTCTCATGTACACGGACAACCCTCTCCTTCTCCCACAAAACACAAATACATGCGAGAGATGCAACTATATAGCCAAACTGGAGGCTGAGCTCTCTCAACATAGGACTGGCAAGACCAGACAGGAGGAGAATGTAACCACACACACCACAAACCCAGTCTCACATAGTACTATCACAACTTCAAATCATACACATAAATACACAAAGACATACTCGGAGGCTCTGATCAAAAATCTACCAAAACAGCAGAGGCCACCAAAGCAGACACCCAAACAACTGCCACCTCAGGACACAACACATGCAACACATAGACCACATAGTCAGTGTGCCAAACAGTCACAGCCCTTAAGGCCAAACACAATGCCAGACACACTTGTCATTGGTGACTCCATAGTCAGACACACTGACGTCCCGCTCACCAGATTGAGTAAGGAAAAGGTCACTGTAAGCTGCCTGTCGGGCGCTAGAATCCACCACATAATGCAAGCACTCAGGTCTCTCAACAGCAGGTACAAGTACGACTCTGTCATTGTCCACGCTGGTGTGAATGACCTGAGACGTACCTCCTTGGACTACATGAAAAGAGACATAGAGGAGCTCTCTGATTATGTAGCCCAGGCAGGTATGACCCTGACCTTGAGCAGTATCCTACCTTCACCAAGAATGATGCCACAATACAGAGACAAGATGATCAGCTTTAATAATTGGCTTAAACTCTGGTGTCATTCAAAGGGGATCCAATGTCTGTCTGCCTGGGATGACATGCTGGACAAGCCACGCTGCTTCGCAAGGGACGGCTTGCACCTGTCACCCCTGGGCTTCTGGATATTGGCAAAGGCTCTTGCCACCCCCATAGTGCCTTTTTTAGGCAAGGCTCAAACTCTAAACCTACCACCCTAGAACACAAAAAAGGAAAAAAACTAAGGGTAATGCTGCTCAATGCCAGAAGTCTCAACCTCAAGATGCACGCACTCGAGGCCCTTCTCAGTATGGAGAACATCGATGTCTGTGCTGTGACTGAAACCTGGTTCAAGGCTCCCGAGAGCGCACCGGCACTATCAGGTTTTACCTCATATCATGCGTTCCGGCCCCAAAATCCAGGCAACACCAAGAAAGGAGGGGGGGGTGTCTATATTCATCAAAGACACCCGTACCTCAAGGTTGGTGGCAACGCACGATGCATCGGAGACCATCCAGGTGCAATTAACCATAGGCAAGACTGCTCTGCAATTTGTAGCATGTTACAGGCCACCCTCTCAATCTCAGGAACCTTACATAGCTTTCCTGAAAACACTGGAGGGGATAAATGTATCTCCAAACACCATCATACTAGGTGACTTCCAACTACCCGAATATAGACTGGGATCACTACTCAAGCCCCAACACTCTAGCCCAAAGGTTCCTAGAGTTCATAAACTCAAATGCCATGGAACAACTAGTCACCATCCCCACAAGAGGAGAAAACATACTAGATCTCATCATCACGAACATGGGGTCACAATGTTCAACACCGGAAGTATACTCCTCACTGGTGGGATCAGACCATAAACTAATCTCACTGGAAGTCCACATCCCGCCCCCACCTGAGATAAAAAAGACCACAGTGAAGAACTTCTCAAAAGCCGACTTCACACTTCTAAAGACTGGTGTGGTCTCTTTTAAGGCCCCCGAGCCTGCAGAAACCATTACTCAAGCCGCTGAATCACTTACAAATGCCTTCTACCAGCACCTACAGGACTGCATGGATCAGGCAATCCCAAACAAAACAAAGACTCTTTGTACCAAAGGCAAGCGTCCAGTCTGGTGGACCCCAGCCATAAACAAGCTCTACAACAAAAGGAGGAAGCTACTACAAGATAGAGCAAAATCCTTAAAAGGGAAAACACCTTTGATCATTATAAGTAAAAAACTAAAATCTCTCATAAAATCATCCAAGACAAATTTTGAGAGAAAAGTTGCTAAGGACTCAAAAGACAATCATAAGGCCTTCTTTAGCTATGTTAGAAACCTGGGAGGAAACTCCCAGATATGCTCAGAATTAGTTCAAAATGATGTAAAAATTACTGAACCTACAGACATTGCCAACATACTGGCTGACAGGTTCAGTGCAAACTCTCCCAAAGGTGAGATATCTATACCAGAGGATTGTAGCCCCCCAAACATCTCTAACGCTCAGGTGAGAACTGCTCTCTCCAAGGCAAAAAACACAGCATCCATGGGACCAGATGGTGTCCCCGGTTGTGTGCTCCACGAACTCAATGAGGAATTAAACCCGCAGTTAGGGCAGCTGTTTAATCTTAGCCTCACCTCAGGATACGTGCCTAAGGAGTGGCGTACGGCAACTGTGGTCCCACTTCACAAAATCGGTGCCTCCACCAACCCTGGAAGTTACCGTCCCATCAGCTTGACAAGCCTGATCTGCAAAGCTATTTATTTTATTTTACATTTGCTGACCGGGCTAGTCCAGCTGGATCAATGTCCATTTTCAGTGGAGTCCCGGGGAGAAAAGCTCCAAAGATTAAAGCAAGATAATAACCATAAACAATAAACACTTATTACAAAGGCAATGAGCAAAAATACAGCGATTTTAGTACAGGTAATACAAATCTAAAAGAAGACAAATAAAACAACTAAGTAATGTGGAAGGCATTAGCTGCTTTCAGTACAAAATATGGTATTACGAAGTTCTATATGTAATACATAATTGTTAAACCAAAAAAATTTTTTTTTTTATCTGTATGAGAACAATAGTAACTATAGAGGCATTAAGGCATTTGTAGTCAGAGAGAATATTATAGTGGTGAATAAAGAATTATGATAGGGGATAGATGGAAGTAGTTAGTCAGGATTGGTACAAGAGCAAAGCCAGAACTTGTTCAGATGTATTAGAAGTTGTTTCTTAAAGAGTGGAAGAGTGGCTAGAGAGGAGATGTGTGAGGGAAGGTTATTCCATATTTTGCCAACTGAGTTGGAGAATAGGCAGTTCCCTGCAGAATTTGTAGTTCTAGTAGTGTTAACTTGTAGCTTTTCCGAGGAACGTAGTTGTTTCAGGTTATTATAGGGAGTCAGGAGGCTGCTAAGAGCAGGTGTTTTTGATGGTTGATATAGGATTTTGTGTGCTATTAGGAGTTGTTGATAGATAAGCTTGTTAGGAAGTTCTAACCAGTGTAATTGTTTTAAATTTAGACAGTGGTGAGTTCTAGACTGAGATGCTGTGGCAAATCGAGCAATATTATGGTAAGATGTAGTCAGTTTCCTGAGGTTGCTTTTAGAGAGATTAGTGTAAATAGAGGAAGCATACAAAAGGGTAGAGATAAGATGTGATTGGGCTAAGGTAGTCAGTGCTGCAGGTGTGAGGAAGGGCTTGATTCTGTACAGTGAACCAATCTTTTTATTAACCGCTTTTATTGTGTTATTAATGTGATAATCATAGTTAAGATTATTATCAATAGTGGCACCAAGCAGTTTTGTTGTAGGGTCGGGTGAAATGTGGGTATTATCACTTGTAGTAATAGTGAAGTTTAGTTGAGTAGATTTGTGGGTAGGTGAAAAGAGTAATAGTTTAGTTTTCTTGGGGTTCAGGAGAAGACATCTATTTGAGAACCACTGTTCAGCGGTTGAAAAGGTTGTTTGTGTAAGAACCTGCAGTTCTATTTGAGAGGAAGCTGTACAAATTATGGTAGAATCATCTGCATATTGTTTGCAGGTAGTGTTTTGAATAGATGATTGGAGATCATTAATAAAGATAGAAAATAAAAGTGGACCTAGTATAGATCCTTGAGGTACTTCTAAAGAGATAGGAAGTAGAGCAGATAGTGAGTTTTTCCAGAGTACTGCTTGTTGGCGATTTTCAAGATAGGATGAAAACCAGGTTAAGGAAGAGGAATCCAAGGCAAGGGATTTAAGTATATGTAAGAGAAGTGTATGGTTTACCATATCAAAGGCTTTTGATAGATCTAGGAAAAGAGAAGAGGTTAGTTTGTTGTTGTTACGGTTACAGTTGATAGTGTTGGTAAATGAGAGTAAAGCAATGGTGGTACTATGTGAAGGTCTAAATCCATGTTGAGTGTTAGCTAGTAGGTTGTTATGGAGGAGATGGTTAAGTAGTTGTTTGTGTATACATTTTTCCATGATTTTAGCTAGAGGAGATAATAGTGCTATTGGGCGGAAGTTAGAGAGGTCAGTAGATTTACCTCCTTTGTGTAAGGGTATGATGTGTGATATCTTCCAGATTGCAGGGAAAGTACTTTCTTTTATGGATCTGTTTATTAGACTAGAGACAGGGTAGGCAATAGCTTTAGCTGCTATTTGCAGGAATTCAGCAGGAAGCTTATCAGCTGAAGGGGTAGTGGGTTTAAGTTTTTGTAAAAGAGATTGTATATAGGAGGTAGATATAGGTTGTAGTTGAAGGGGAGGAAGAGAGTCATTGAAGTTACTTAAAAGTAGTTGTGAAGTGTCAGGTGATAGGTGGTTAGCTAGACTTTGTATGGAAATAGTAAAGAAAGTATTGAAGTTATTAGCTATTAAGGTGGGATCATCAGGGTCAGAATCCTGAGGGTTGGGTGTAACTATTTTGCCTGGGGTTAGTAGATTGTTAATACTAGACCAGAACTTTTTTGGTTCATTTCTGGTGGATTGCTGAAGTTCAAAGTAATAATTCTTTTTATCTGAAAGGGTGGCTTTTTTGGTAATGTTCCTGAGTTCTCTAAAGGTTTGATGATCTGTTGGGTTTTTAGAGGAATGCCATTTCTTCCAAGATTTATTTCTGAGGATGATTTTATGCTTAGTAGTGGAGCTAAGCCAGGGTGCTGTTTTAGTTTTTATTCTAATGGTGCGACTTGGGGCATGTTGATTTAGGATTGAAAGGAATGTTGTATTAAAGTGTTCAACAGCCTTGTTAAGTGTAAGATGTTTTAGAGGGGTCCAATTGTATTGTGAAAGTTCTGTTTGAAACTGTTCGGGATTAAATTGTTTTTTGGAGTGCAGTGTTCTAAAAGTGGTAGGTAAGGTTAGGTTAGTTTTAGCTCTAATGATGTAGGTGAGGGAGTGGTCACTAAGGTCATCAGGAAGGATGCCAGTTTGGTAGGTTTGCAGTGGGGAGTTGGTAAGGATCCAGTCTAAGGTAGTTTCTATGGAGAGGATCATAATGGAACTCATAAATAAAGACATAGGGGACTTTCAGACTTTGGATCCGACCCAGTTTGGCTTTGTCAAAGGCAGATCATGCCTTTTAAACTTGGTTGACTTTTTCGAAACAGTCACCAAGGCCATTGATGAGGGAAAGGCAGTCCACACAGCCTACCTTGACCTGGCAAAGGCTTTCGACGCAATACCCCACTCAGGTATCATTAAAAAACTCATCAGCTTAAATGTAAACCCATACGTCACAAGATGGGTTGCAAACTGGCTAAGTGACAGAACCCACAGGGTCAGAGTTGCTGGCGCCATGTCAGACTCAAAGCCTGTCACAAGTGGTGTCCCACAGGGCTCAGTCCTGGGCCCACTCCTGTTCGGCATCTACTTTTCAGAAGTACAAGCAAACACAGGAGGATTATGGCTGACAAAATTTGCAGATGACTGCAAACTGGGCGCCATAGTTGAGAACACATCTGACACAGATATCCTTCAGAAGGGTCTTATAGAAACGGATAACTGGTGCCAGAGCCATGGCCTAAAGTTAAACACCAAAAAATGAATAGTAATACCCTTCGGGAAAAACAAGGTTACCCCTAGCTACCATATAGGCTGCAACCCACTAAGCACAGAAGAGGTTATCAGGGATCTGGGGACCCAGGTTGACAGTGACCTTTCGTTTGACACTCACGTTGCCAAAGTAGTTAGGAAGACCTTCTACATTGCCCACCTGATCATGAAGGGATTCACATCTAGATCAAGGGAGGTAATCGTCCCCCTGTACTCATCACTCATCAGACCAATGATTGAGTACAATGCCCCATTTGGAATGTATCTGACACGACACCTGCAGCAACTGGAAAGGCCCCAAAAGTTCCTCACCAAAAGGATAAAGGGTCTCAAAAATATGTCCTATGCTGCCCGACTGAAGGAACTCCAGCTCTATTCAGTAAACACCGTCTGCTCAGAGGTGACCTGTGCCTGACATACAAGGCCATGTCAAACCCAGAATTGATGAACATGCTTCACCTCAAAAAATCTAGATCCCTCAGAAGTACAAGGCGGGAGACTTAAACCTTGACACGGTTATTAATAGGACGTGCTGGAGGGACAGATTCATCACCCAGAGACTCCCTATGCTGTGGAACAAAATCCCGGTACATGTGAGGCAGAGCACCTCGCTGGCTTTGTTCAAGAGAAATCTTGACCAATGGATGGGAGATCGCAGATATACCCCAGGGATTATCTCAGTGTCACTGCTTGACAGAGGCACAGCAAAACAATGGGCATAGTATCCTCCAAACTAAAGGGGTGGCGAAAGCCACAAAACTCTGGGCTAGGCTTATAAATGCCGTTGGGCAGATAGCCTAGTATGAACCTATGAACCTATAATGAATGTGAAAAATATATTAATTAAACTACTTTTGAATTTTCCCCCTGACTGTCACCAGGGAGTAACTCTAAACTGTTGAACTTGTCTGTTCATGCCTTCTTATATATGTTTTCACTCCATACCTCCCAGTCACCATGAGTGTCCCACAAGGCTCTATCCTTGGTCTCCTTCTCTTTAACACACTAGCATCCCCCACTGATCCATACAACAGGCTTCCCTACTACAGTATATTGATGACTTCACACTCATACGCGTATCAGATAACTTGGCATATCTCCAAAAAAGTACTCAGGAAGCTGTAACAGACACAGAAACATGGCTTTGTAACTCACAACCCATGCCCACCACCCCCCCCAATACTACTGTTTTCCCCAGAGCTCTCTCATGAAAAACATTTAAAATCCTCTCACTTAATAATACCCCATCTGAAATCACTTCTAATAGCAATTAATGAGGGAGGATAGTGAATGAGTATTAGTAATACTAAATAATAATAATAATGATAATAATACTAATGATAATGATAAAAGTGGGTGATGACCACTAAGTTTGCAGATTACTGCAACCCAGGAGCAGTCATTGAATCCTCAAATGACTTGGCCATACTGTAGGGAGGCTTGTCTCAAATAAATAACTGGTGTCAAAATCATGGTCTAAAACTAAATACCCAAAAATCCATTAATGTATCTTTTGGGAAGTCATGTACCCCTGGGAACTACCACACTGACAACACGCACTTAAGACTTGACTCAGTTGTTCCAATTTAGGAACTTATGTGGACAGTGACTTAAATTTTGACCAACAAGTGTTTATTCTTGTAAGAAAGTCTTTCTGTCTTGCACAGACTATAAACAAAGGGATTGTGTCTAGATCAGGGGATGTCGTTGACACCCCTTTACTCAGCCTGGATTGGGCCAGTCATTACACATAAGGCTCTCTTTGGCATGTATGTGTTCAGACACAATCAACAAATGGAGCTCCCACAAAGATACCTTGGCAAAAGGACACAAGGCCTAAACAACAGGTCCTACATGGACCGACTAAAACCCCCTGTCGCTATATTCTGTATCCTACAGACTCATAAGACGTGTCCTATGTCAGGCATACAGGGCATCCTCTGGCCTATTACTAATGGATTTACTGCACATCAGTAAGTCAAGTGGCATCAGAAGTACTTTGCCTAGGCATTTAACCTTCATCTGCAACAATAATAGAATAGTTTGGAGGGAAAGGTTTATTTTGCAGAGTGTACCACTGCTGTGGAACACACTCCCCATCCACATAAAACAAAGTTCATCCCCAGCCATTTTCAAGTGCAACTTAGTTATATGGATGAGAAACAAAATTTACCACAGAACTGCCCCATGCACTACAGATGGGCAGATGCAGCTCCTAAATGCTTTCTCCTAGACATGGGTCCACTCAAATTATCTATGGTATGATCCCAGTTATTCTCATTAGGGGTAATATGTAATTATCAGCTATGGGGCAGATAAGGACAATCTATAACTGAGATGGTACTTACCTTACTTATGAACCTATAATGTTACAGTTGCACATACAAAAATGCATTAAAAACTCACCAAAAACTTGGAATGCTTTACAGAGCCAAATACTTTCTCATCAAAACAACTAAAGCTACACTCGCCACTATTTAGCACTTCCCCTCACTAGTTTATAGAGCACCCATTCTTGTTAACTTCCAGGCAGCACAAAAAGCAAAATTTGAGCAGTGCTATAATAAAGTGGCTAAATTTGAAGCAAATGCCCCTTTTAGAACTTACTACTGTAGCACTGGAAGTCTAAGTTGGTTAGAACTCGCCTATCAACTAACATATACACAGCTTCTTCCCACCTACAACATTAGCTGGTGATGATCTGCTTGTCTACTACTAAATATCATTCTATACAACTGTGTTCGTACTACAGTTATGATTCAGTGAAGGAAAAAACCTTTCTGTCCAAAATTCTATCAAATCTGCAGGGCATGATCTATATTTATACCACTTTGCTAAGCCCTGGGACTCCTTACCTTCATCCATAAGATCAATACCCTCCCTCCAGTCCTTCAAAAGCACTCTGAAATAGTTCTTAGACAAAGTCTGTCTTTGTTTTTGCTCAACCTCAGTATAACTATATTTCTAAATATGAACAAGTCCCTATTCATACCTTACACCTCCTAACTCCCCCTTTTCACTCACTTCCTAAACGCGTCTAGATATGTAATATTATTTTAACTTAATTTTCCCTAACGTCATATTGCAGTTCCTGCATGCATTATGCTAGTTTACCTTTAACTTCTAAAAACTGTCTAAAATTGCCCCAATAATTAAATTATTGTTATATGAGTTGTATTTGTTTTAACTATTTTTGCGACATTATGTCCAATTTGGCATAATTATTTAAACTGTGGATGTTTTGTTTTATTTTTGAGGTTTTTTTAAATTGTCTTAGATTTTTTAAAAACTGTGGAACTTTTCTCCCAGAGTCTCCAATAAAAATGGACACCTACCCAGTTAGACTTTCTGGGTAGTCAGATGTCAATAAACAAATAAATAAAATAAATAAATTGACCTTGCCCTTACAAATGATACCTCTGTCTACACCCCACTAATATAATATAATATAATATAATATAATATAATATAATATAATATAATATAATATAATATAATATAATGCATATGAAATAATATAGAATATTAATAGAATATAATCCAATATAAAATATACAGCTTGTGATTGCAACAACTAACCCAATTGAAAACCAAGAAAAAAATTACACCCAAATAATGAAATCTGTAGAAATAACTGGCCAGCCACACCATAACAAATATCATCAGACTGAAACAATATGAAAGCAATATTACTAGTTATTAACTACTTCATAGTGCTCAACTATGCCTGATTTTTTGCCTCATACTACTACCCTTCTTCTTATAAAATTGTTGATTTCCTGTTAAATGACTGAAGATTAGAGTCAGTCAGTAATCTCAGACATTAGAGTTTCATACTTCTTAGTCTTTAGGAAATCCATGTTGTTGAAAACACGCTTACTCTCCTACTGACGTGAATTATGGTAATATTTAAAAGTTATAGCTGAATTTGGACTTGTAAATACTTTGGAGATCATTAGTCCAGTATAAACCCATGCACCTACTACTTCTGCACAAAACATGGCTCAACAATACACTGAATGCATCACTCATACTTATTTCTTCCTACAATATATACTCCAAATTCAAGATTTGACATAAATAATGAAAGAGAATTTAAATAATGTCATACATAAAAATGTACGCTAACCTGTAGCATCTTGAATTTGGAGTATATGTATGAGTATACGTTTGTAAGCATGTACTTTAATGTTTTACTGGAGCCATGTTTTTCTGTGAAGCAGACTGTTGTTTCAGTTGAGCCAGAAGGAAAAGCCTACCCAGTATCTGAGCAATAAAACATGGCCATAATCAGTGTCACATACAGCACCAGGAAGTGAAGTGACAACTCTGGTTTCACAACCCATCAATAAAACTAATTCTAAACTTACTGTCATTATCCACAAAAGCAAAATGTAATAAATATTATATAAAAATACATAACTAATAAGCCACACTAACGCCTTCAACATAGACCATGTCTTCTTAGTTGAGCTAAAGTCATGCAGAGCAAAGCTAAAACATAGTAAACCTTCTAGAAAACCAGACTCCCAAGCAATGAATGAAAAAAAATAGCACTGTAAATAAAAAGGCACACTGAAATTACTGCACACTCAGATAGCATGAAAACTAGCAACCAGTAAAAAATTGAACCTATAACTTAGAGCTGTACACTATGTAAACCATGTGACTTGGAAACAAGAAGCACACGAAAATACATACTGTCTACTTAAATTTCTCCAGTAATGAATCCAAACGAAACAGATGCTATCAATAACACACAGTTTAAATCAGAATCTTCCAAACATAGAAATGTTCACTTACCTGCAACGACCAAGTGTCTAAACAAAGTCTAAATAAGTACCATTAATTCTTCATCTCCAACAAAGCTGACTGCTTCTCCAGATAACTTGCACCAGTTGTACACAACAGCATGAAAAGCAGAATATATTCATTATCTGTAAAACAAATTCCAAAATTCAAGTCACCTAAAACAAATCTTGACAGTCATTTGTAATCCCACTGTCACCAACCACAAAAAGTAAAAGTCTTAAAAGAACTAGTGATTTAATAAAAAAAGGCTGCACTAACCTCTTGTCCAACCTTCCCTTATGACTGAGTTCCACAACTGAGTGGAATTCTGTAGAAAGCGACACACACATTATTTCATAAAACAGCATACCCATCCCAAAACAATTAAGCCAAGCTTTGTCTCTCCACACAACGTATCAAGACAATTGTCTGACTTTACTACTTTGTAATGAATACATGAACAGATTACACTAGTTAACACATTCAGATAAATACATATATTGAAATGCCTTTTTAAACAGCTCAGCATTTAACCCTGTCGTTCAACGAAATGAAAGCCAAAACCAAGCCAGAAACGAGTGCACTTAGCACCTCATCAAGTTGAATATGACCATTTTCACCTCTGCTGGCACCTATTGTTTAATCCAGTATGTCCAAGATCAAAAACACTTAACAAAAGGCCAAGGATGTTGTTGCAACAACATGCAAAACCAATTGACTCAGGCTTCTCTTACCACAGACTGAGAATTATATAACTACTTTTTATATATTTAGACAGCATTTTAGTTAATGTAACAAACTTTTAAGAAATTTGATTTTCAGTGGAGATTGATAGCTGCAGAAAATGATGATAAAGTTACTTATACAGTTGTAAGTGCCCTGTTTTATAGGCATGTAACACACTTGGAATAGATATAAACAGTGCACTAGACTATATACCTTGGATTTACCTCAATGCCTTATGTTTTTATATTATTTATCTGTACCACCTACATTTTCATAATGTATTTTATTGCAAATATACTGTGTATTATGACTATACGTCTTTTTAATACAACCTGTTTCAATATTACGTAATGGTATACTAACTACTTTTGTAATGAGGTACACTTGAGAGGTATGAGTAGATGTTATTCTGTTAGAGAATGCAAGACTCATGACATGTGAAGACAGACTGCAAGCAGAAAAAATTGTTGCTGGAAACGTAATGTGGAGCATGTCAATTGTGTTCTCAAGTGGCTGTGCTATGTAAAAAAAAAAGGGGGGGGGAATACTAGGTGTGATATTGGTAAAGATGGGCAGGTTAACTTATGAATATGAGATGGAGAGAACAAGTTTAGAGAATTATAGCATTATCTGTATATATAACTAGCTATGAAAGAATCTGTTTTATCAAATATAGACTATGCGGTGCTTCTCATCATGAATATTATGATTGCAGGGAACTTTGTGATTTAATGGGAAAATGTAAAAAGTGCAAGATATAAAAAGTAATAGGAAGTGATAAACTGTGGTAAATTAGTTGTGTGGAACAAAAGTCAATGGACTTATAGAAGAGTGGCAATTGTATCCAAACTGTTTATTATATGATGACTTGGGGTCGATTATGGTAATACAGATGTGAAGTGTTTTATAGACCATTTAACAATGGAGATGGAAACAGAGTATGAAAAAGAGCATAATAAATATGAAGGGGAATAAAAATAATAAATGAGAAATAATGGGATGAAGTTGGAGAGAGGGTATTGCAGTTATGAAAAGATCATATAAGCATAAAGGACTTCCATAAAAGCTAGTCTGCAAGGTGGACTGAATTAAAATATTTTTTTTCAATGGCGGAATGATGTAAGAAAGGAAGAGAAAGTGAAACATGGGAAACATGCTTACATACAAATATTGTAAGAATGGGTATTAATGCCCTGCTAGCTTGCCAATATATCAGTAGTCTTGTTCCCATAATAAGTGTCCAGGCTGTTCTTAAAAATATCTAAACTAGCAATTGCTTTAATGTAATTTGGTAGTCTGTTCCATGCATCAGCTACTCTGTCAGAGAGCCAATTAGTACACTTCTCATTCCTATAGAATCTTTTACATAGGTTGCCGGATGATTTTCAACTAGTTTTTGATAACCCAAACATTCCCAGGGGTAGTTGTGTCTAAATGCCCTATAACCATGAATAAGATCTACTCTTAGAGATCTTCCATAATAACTAAATTTTCACATCCATGGATGCCCTTGGTATATTTCTGCTGTGCTCATTCCTGTTTACTCATGCTTGTTTTCTTATATGGCTTCCATATTTTTATTCCATACTCAAATTTGGGTCTAATGTAACAAACAACTTCATTATTTTTGATTCCCTAGGCTTTATACATCTTTTTATATAACCTATAGTTCCATAACCATCATTAATCAATAGGTTGATATGATTAGAAAAACTCAAAAGCTGGATCTAATCATATACCCAGGTCCTTAAATGAAATTACAGTTTCAATCACTGTGTACTGTATTCAATATTCACCTTTCAGTTTATTTCTCCCAATCCTCATATGCTTAGTTTTTGATGTATTTACCAACATATAAGGACAGTGTATAGAA
Source organism: Protopterus annectens (assembly GCF_019279795.1). Lineage (NCBI taxonomy): Eukaryota > Metazoa > Chordata > Ceratodontiformes > Protopteridae > Protopterus > Protopterus annectens. The sequence continues at coordinate 1,118,117,511 of NC_056730.1, forward strand.
ATGTTTTAGAGAATATTATGATATAGAAGAATAAAAAAAGGTATTACTGTTTGGCCAGTAATATTTACAAAGGAGAAGGAAGGTGGTATCTCTACATTGGGCTAAAATAGTAAAGGAGGATATTAGTATGAGGGAAAAGAAAAATGTAACACTAACATGAGCTAATTATGAATAATGTGGTGCAGCATGTAGAAAATATGCATAAGAGAGAGTAAAAGAAAGGAAAATAACAGAAAAGGGAAACTAAAAAGAATTCCAGAAAAAGTTAAGGAAGTTAGAATTAATGAAATGGATGAGATACTTAGGAAAGCAAATGTTGATTCAGTATCGGGCCCCAGTGATACATGGTGTGGAATGTATACAAAATTAATGGACTGGCAGTATTTTTCAATGTACTGAATGAATGGCTGCAGGAACAGTTTCTTTATAATGAGTTGTGTAGTGGGATATGAAAATGTATATGGAAGAAAGATGAAAAGAATAAAATAAAAAATTGAAAACCCATTACACTAAGTAACAGATTATAATTTTTATGAGAATAATACAGAGAAAAATGGAAGAAAAGATATACATTGTATAAAGTGGATGTGAAGAATTGTTATTGGTTATGAGAGAAATTATTTATAAGTAAAAAGGAGGATATGAAATTAATGGTAGGTGATATTTGCAAGGCATTTTATACAGTACAAGTAAAAGGGTGGCTGAGTAAAGAAATACACATATAGGGTGGTATAAGACAATGATGTCCCATTAGTGGGATATTGTTTGTATTGGTGATGAATGTGACAGCGAGCGAAATAGCTTATAAAATGAAGAATGTCAGTTATGTCATACAAAGGTAGGTGGTGATTCCATACACAGGACAGTTGCAGTTGCCAAGAGCAAAGTATGGATGACGGATATGTTTTTTTGTCTGAATGAATGTTTAAAAGAAATGGGAATGACCATGAATTAAGATACAAGGGCTTGGGTGATGTGGTGAAAATTGGGGATGTGTATTTTTTCAATGAATTAAGTCTTTTTGCTAGTAATGAAATCTAGAAAAAACTATGTAGTTATGAAGACATGGAAGGGTGTGATAAAAGAAATTAAAGAAATATGTCTTTCGTGGAGGATGTATAGTTTAGCATTTAGGGAAAAAGTTTGTCTGGTGAATTCTATATTATGGTAAAGACAGCGCACATGTCAAATGTTTGTGCATCCGTCTACAGCCCCATATTTCCCATTTTTGCACATGGGGCTGGAGTGTATGATCCCAGAAAAATGTGAAAAGGAAATTGTGCAATTAGTGCTTTCTTTCACTCCCACTCCCCTTTATATCATCCATATATTCATAATCCTGCCCTTTTGACACTTAGTCCAGGTGTCTTTGCTCTCTCTCATTCCCAACACCTGAACTGCAAAGCCAACATCAATATCTTTCCACCTGTGCTTCACGTCTGACCTCTGTTTTTTTTCTTGAAACACAGCAGTCTTGTGCATGATTATTAGTAACATGATTTTCTGGTTTCAGTTTACTTTGGTCCTAGGAGTAGTCTCTCTATACAGGGATGTGGGGTATTACCTCCTGCTCCCCTGGTGCTGACCACTTCTCTTTATAGCCATTTGATGGTAATCAGACCCATGGCATACAGCCTGTCCACTGGCAGTGTCTTGTCAGTTGTAATTAACTACATTAGCATGACAGCAGAATTACAGTAAATCTATTTAATTGGCCCTTCCAAGTGCCCCTCAGTCCCTACGTTCTTCCCATACTTTGATCATCTAGTCTATGCTTTCTCAAATACTAGCATAGATTGCTTCTCAACTATGCATTATAGTCCATAACCCCTGCATCCAAAAATACACTTTTTAAGATTCAAAGAGCAGTTAGCGCCAACAATATGATACTCGTATACTAGTGATGAAAATTTGGCATCTACCCAGACTCAGCAAGTAAGTTAGCTTACTGTATATTTTGACTTAACAGTCTTGCGTTTCTCAGCAGATTTAGTTTTTTTGGCAGTTAGGGGAGATTGGTATTCAGGGGAGCAGCAGCAGCAGCAAACATACACAAATGCACACATTATCCTGAAGGACTTTATTGTTCTTTAAAATGATATATGCAAAAAATATTTCAGTCACCTCAATACATAACTGTTTCTTCAGCTGCCAGCAAAAAAACTGATTATCTCCATTTTTTTTTCTTAATTCAGTCAACAACAGAGAAGGTTAGCTACATGACCAAACTTTGAACGTTTCTCTATAAAGGCAAGGGAATCAAAATTAGAGAATTATGTCTAATTTACTTTGCCTAGATAGTACATTGGCACAGTGAATTCACCGTTCCTTCACAGCTTGATTTCAGTTTATACTCTGCAGGAGCGCTACAGCGCTCAGGTTTTGGTAAAAAAAAAAAAAGAAATATAAATAATTTGTTTTGCTTTTACCTGTAACAAAATGTTTGCTACAGTTTAGACAACACACTGATCGCTACAAATGCGATCAACTAATCCCAGTCTCCGATTAATGGAGTAGCGGTTTTTAAAATCCGGTATTGCATTTGCGGTTAGACTGAGAGCTATAGTGCTTGCAGTGTGGTCTAAACTGTAACAACTGCTTGCTACACTGCAGAAAGTACTTTGTTACAGTTTAAAAGTAAAAACAGTTACTTTTAATTTCTTCTTTTTTAACTGTAACAAAATGATTGCAACAATGTAGCAAGCAGTTGCTAGCTACAGCTATCGGGCTGACTACTTCTAACATCAGCGCTCGGTCTATCATTCCTCTCAAACTTTTAGAGCAAGAAACATGGAGAAAGACGTCAATAATGGAGAAATGTCCAAAAATAGGGAAACTTTTTAAAGTTTCTTAGAAATAGTCAATTGATAGAATAAGGTTTTGCACTGACAATAATTTTCTGAAGGGCGTGAAGTCTCAAACTCATTATTTTCGGACTTTACGTTCATACATAGTTTTACCAGGGAAAAATAATCACGGTATAATATGCATCAAATGAGCAATGTGGTAGGTACATGAAACACCCTCAGAAAACATTTTAAAAAGTCAAGCCAATGATCAAAAGTCAAGAGAGAGAGAGGCACAAAACATTACAGAATGGAAATTTTTCCTGTTTTTTAATGGACAGTCTGCATGGTGGAGATCAAGAAAACAGTTCTGTCAGTTTTATGAAACCGGTAGTGACATGAGCGACTCGTGCTTATACTGCAAAACGCAACGAACCTGGATAACGCCTTCTCCCTCCCATAGACATCAGACCCACATTACCATTAATCCATTATGGTTCATTTATTACCCTTAACAGCTGGACAGCAGCACGCATTGCCTTTGCTTACTGCCTGATTTAGTTTGATTTTACTGCTTACATTTTTACCGTTTTACAGCTCAATACACAACACAACTCCAAAACAGCAAAGCTGAAAACCCAAACCCTGAGTGTCTTAATCCAGAGGGAAGTAAAACAGAACTGGAATACAGGTTCGTGCGCCTTTTGAAAGAAACTTGACACTGTGGATGAGATGGTTACAACGTCATTACTGATGTCACAAACAGGGAGGTGATTAGCTAAGTGGGTGGCAATGTTTTCAGCTTCGGTCCGAGGGAAAATGTTATTTTTGAAACGAAATAGTGTCCCTTTAAGTAATGTTTTGTTAGTTTACAGAATGTAAAAGTCAATGCTACATTGTAAAAGTGACAATACAGTCAAGAGTTCAAATCCTATACATAAAAACAGTACATCATAAATATTGTGTCAATAAAGCCACAGGTTCAACTCTTATCTTATGTAGAATAGACAAGTAAATTTCCAAAATCAGAGCAGTTTAATTCTGGTAATGAATGTATTTGTGTAATCAGTTTAAGATTGTATATATTTCATACAGAAATTGCAGTTTACCAAGCACACCAGATCAAGTTACGGCCAGCTTAGCAAACTAGATTAAGGACAGTACTGTATGCGATAAGGCAGTATGGTAAAGATCAATTTAATGCATTTACAGTTTTTACTGTTTATCCAAGAAAATTGCAAACAGTGATGATAAATTCTTGCAGTATTCAGTAATACTGAAAGTTAAATGACGTCAGCTAAAGAAACTGTTATGGTGAGAGTGGGAGGAGTTCCACTCACAGAACATTGTTAAAATCCAAGGGTCACGAGAGTAAATGTAAAAAGTTCAACAGTTAAGATTATTTTTATACAGGTGCAGAAATGCACAGTGTTAAATTACTACTTTAGTTTCATTTGAGGTTGTACAAGAAAAACGTCACTGAAATTTCAGTTTGATTTAATCCTAAAGGTACAGCCTTTCCATGTCACTGTTGTACATTTCACACTTGCAAGAGTTTATTAGCAGCAAATGTTTGTTTCATGCAGAAAAATGTAAATAAAGTTAGGGCAATAAGCAGTGCTATCAGTTTATAATTGTAACAAACTACGGACCAAGTGCAAATACAGTACTAATAAAGGTAAAAAGCAGCCAGACAGCCGTTGTTTGCCAACAAAACGTCTTTAATGACGCAGCACAGCACACCACATAGGAGAAATAACACTGAACACAGTTCCCAGTACGTTTTCGTCCAAGACTTCATCAGAATAAGTAGTTATTAAGCATTAGGCAAACTAAAAGGTAAAGTAAGCCTAGAAATGTAGGGTCAGAATTGTTTCATTTATGTATACATTTTAGAAAAGACGGTTAAGCAGAAGGGAAGAATAACCTTGCTGGTCAAGCATGAGGGAGAACAGTTTCCAAGGGAAGGCTACAGACTCTGCTTTTTCTGTTCCTTTAGCTATAGAATGTTCCTTTCTCAAGGGAAAAAATGTACATAGCAATGGAATGCTAGATAAAAGGCACATGTGAGACCAGGCTTGGAAACTAAGGTAACCAAGGCTAAGGAGGCGTGTAAAGCATTACAAGGTTTTGGTGTTATTAAAATATACTTCAGATACAGTTAGGGAAGTTAGTTTGGCCGGACATACAGAAAAGATTAAATATCCAGCATTTTAAAAAGGAAGCTACAATACAGACACTCGAGCCTGAGTACAGAAGACTGGTCAAATAGACTGTTTCAGTTTGTATTATTCAGGACAATCACAATATAATTGCAGAAACGTTGGATATATTTAGCAGCACTGTTATTACTAACCAGCATCCCAACATTTCTACAGACTGTTATTGTTCATCAGCACTGTTAATGAAGACCATATTCAGATATTGTAAACCTAATAAAGCCTTATTAAATGAAGTACAGTGTTTGGAGAATTCATTCTGAAAAGTACACAAGACTTGGCCCATAAAGGAGAGACTGGCACCTGTTCAGCAGGAGTTTGGATAATTAACAAATAAAGACTTTTATTCCAGTTTCATTTCAGTTGTTTCCAGTTAATTCCAGTATAGTACAGTCTCTTATTAAAAGAAAGACAGACATATGTTAAATAATGTTCTTCTTCTTCTTTCGGCTTTTTCCCAGTCAGGGGTCGCCACAGCGGATCACCTTGTCCGCACATTGAATGGCAGTGGAGTTTTACGGTGTCGAGTTGCCAGCCCGGCGCCCAACCTTCCACAGAAGGCACACTCACACACACACCTAGGGCCAATTTAGAGTGTCCAATCCACCTGCAGCATGTCTTTGGGATGTGGGAGGAAACCGGAGCACCCGGAGGAAACCCACGCGACCACAGGGAGGACATGCAGACTCCGCACAGAAGGCACCCCAGCCAGGGATCGAACCGGAGAACCTCTAGCTGTGAGGCGGCAATGCTAACCACTGCACCACCGTGGCCGCCCCATGTTAAATAATGTTAATATTTTTAAATATGTTTATAAGCCAGCTTTAGAATTTGTACTACTTTAAAATGTTTGCACTGATAATTGCCTTTAGACGTGACCGACTTTTGGATTTTTATTTGCTGGCTGGTATTTTAAAACTACATATATTGATGGGATTGTAGTATTTAACCTTTCTTTACACTAAAGAAGAGTCCTATGAGACTTGAAAACTTTGTCATTCTATTTTATTTTGTATTTTATTAATGTTTTGAGATGTTTGTACTGCAGTTTTTTACACTCTTAAAGTCAAACACATCATCACTGCTAGTCTTGCAATAACATTACATGAAAATTTACATAAAGTTCTTTTGTAACTTGCTTAACAGCTTGAACTGTCAAATTATTTTTCCTTTGAAATAATATCTATACCCCTTTGATGGGCATTGCAGTTAACTGATAATTCTTAATTAACAAAAGAGACTGTAATCATTGTTGAAGCAAAACATCATTACTGATGCAGACAGATGTTCTTACAATCATATTTTCCACTTAAGTCTGTTCCGCAGGAATCATCCACAAATAGGTCCACTTCAGTGTTGGGTATAGGAATGTCCTTTAAGTCATTCCTAGGAGAAGGCAGATAATTAGTCACACACACACAATCATGCTCTTCATCATCCACAGAAGTGGTTAACAAAGATGCAGGATTTAGAACAGGACAGTGTATGAGAGAAGTAGATGGATCAGAAAGAAGTGTAAGTTCATATTTAGACGTGCAGTAGAGAAGGGTTGAGTTTTCATTCTAAGCAAGAGGGATGATGCAGAATGAGGGGCGGCTGCTTGTAAGAGCACCATTGATTGTGCAAGATTGACTAGAATGCTGGCAGTAGCCACTGCTCTTAAACATGGCGGAAACCCCTTTGCAACAAAATCAAGTGCTGTACTATAATAAGCTAATGGACAGTATAGTTGTCCCCATGTTTTTGTGCAAGCACTCCCTAAGCAAATCCATTTCTTTCGTGACAAAATAAAATTAAAATGCTTTCATAGTCTGGCAACCGAAAAGCTGGGGCAGTAGCTAAAGTCTGCTTTAAATTTTGAAATGAATTTTCCTTTTTACTATGCCTAGGGAGGGGCTCTGGTGTATCTTGTTTTAAAACGGTTTTGTCAAATGTTTATCAATTTCTGCATGGTAAGAAATCCACTGTCTGCAATATCCTGTCATACCTAAGAAAGATCTAAGCTGATGCTGAGTAGTCTGATGTGGTGCTTTAGCTGTTGCCTCAAAATGAGATGGTAACATCTGCCTGCTACCCTGAGATATCAAAATATCAAGATAACGTACCTGAGATGACCATAGCTGTAATTTTTCTCTTGATACCTTGTGTCTTTTTACTGCAAGGACAGTTAAAATGTAAGATATCCTGCTGAGACTGCTAAAAAGAATCAGATGCTATTAGTAAAGCATCTACATATTGCACTAACACAGACCCACTTGGAAATGTCACATTTTCCAAATCCTTTTTTAGTATTTGAGAAAATAATAAAGGAGATTCAGTGTGTCCTTGTGGCATCCATGTCCATGTATGCCGCTGTCCCTTATAAGTAAAAGCAAAAAAAAAAAAAAAACCTGACTTTCAGGGTGGGTAGGTATAGAAAAGAATGATGAACACACATATCGGTATGCAACTCAGTATTGCTGCTGGATTTTGGACCACAGGAAAAGTTAGAAATGCTGCATTGTTTACAACCCTCAAATCTTGCACAAACCTAAAAGTATCTTTTCATGCCTTTTTCACAGGGAGAATAGGAGTATTACAAGGTCTTTTATCTGGCACTGTTATTCCTTGTTGCATCAAGGACTGAATTACAAGTTTGATTTCCTACTCTGCTTCTGGTTTCAGTGGATAGTGTGGAACTCTAGGGAGAGGTTTTGATGGATTAAATTTTATTTTTATTGGTTCTGCAGATTTTAATGTACCTATTTCTTAGTGTGTTTACCCTATAAGTTAGTAGGTACCTGCTGCAGCAGCAGTTTTTTCAATTCTGTATGCCTTCAAAAGGCCGTTCCTAAGCTTTTGCTAAGACTGCCAATACTTCCCCCTCTTATGTTGGAGCATCCAAATACACCCCTTCTGGTGTACAGTAAATAGTACAACCCAGTTTGCATAACAGGTCTCTCCCTAGCAAATTTACTGGTGCAGTAGTACTGAAAAGAAAAGAATGCCTTTCTTCAGTTGGTCCTAAAGAATTGGGTATAGGTTCTGAAACGGGATACAGAAAAGTAGCATATGTTACTCCAACTGCCTTTACTTTGTTTTGATACTGGTATCTGACTCTATCCGAGGTAACTTTTAATACAGACCTAGCGGCAGCAGTGTCCACCAGGAGAGGAATTTTCTTTTAATTTATTTTTATCTTAACAATAGGGTCCCTTTCGATCTATTGGCAGCTAGGGATCAAAATTTATTTTGTTTTTATTATTCTGACATAGAACGGTGATTTGCAGCACTTAGTAAGGGCTTAAGTCCTATTCCTGCCAGTCTATAAGCACTTACTTTGTTTGATTTTGTACAGACCCTGCACAAAAGCAGCTGCAGTAGCTGGATTAGTTTGTTCTTCTGGGTTTGGTATTCCTGATGATCTAGCAAACACTGCATTAAGATGACTCATATAATCTGCAGTGGCTTCCCTTTATTTTGCTTACATGCCTGTATCTTAGACCAGCCTATTCTAACTTGGCATGCTTCTGTAATTTATTTAACAATACTCTCCCTTTGTATATTAGTGTAGCCCTTGTGAGAGTAAAATCTCTTATTACAGCCTTCTCAAGTAACTATTTTCTTATTTCATCTGAAGTAACTACATGAAGCAGCTGGTTTAAATCTGTCAAAGTAGGGTTGTAACATTGTATTATAGTTTTTAATTCCTCCTTAAACCTCTAATATTTAGAAAACTTTTAGACATAATATGCTAATCAGCAGAGGTCCGAGGGTGATGAACAGGATTTCTATTATTAGCCCCCAAAATTTCTCTAAAAGAGCCAAAAGATCCTCTGCAGAGGTCATAGCCCCTTGTCCTACCCTGTCATTTGAGCATGTGTGATGAGCTAAAGGAATGTCAAATACTTGCCCTCCTGTTTGAGAGATAGAAGCTGGTTGAAAATGTTAGGAAGAACAACCCCCCTCGACTACAGATGCCTTCTGAAGATGTGGGTTGAACAGGGGAACTAGGCTGAGATATAATAGTACCATGCTGGCCTGGTGTCCGGTAGACAGTTGTCCAAAATGCAGAGGTCTGAGAAACAGCATAATTTTGTACAGGGGCAACCATACTGGTACACATGGGGGGGGGGGGGGGTGCAGTAGCTACTGGAGAATTATCATGCTCTTCAGAAGTCTCTGCTTTTTGGCCATCCCCAATTTCTTCTAAACCTGCCAAGACAGGATAAAGGTATCCCTTTTTACTGGTTTGTACTGCCTTCTGGTTTGTACTGCCTTCTTAACCTCTTACCTGTTGTAGCAATGTCTTATTAGCATGCTGTCATCCCCTTAATGATGTCTCCTTTGAGCTTCAGTATACCTAGAGTAAAATACTGCCATTTGTTCCCCACTTACTTTGTTTTTCCAAATACCTTTTAATTTTACTAATTTATTATTATCACAAGTTCCATTTAATGGAAATACTTCACCAGGGCAATTTTTAGTCAGCTGAAGCTACTCATTCAAATACTTACTTTCTTTTCCATAATTATGATACATAAAATATGCAGTTGCTCCCTTTACAGGAATTTGATCATGCGTGCTTAGCTTTGTTCCCATTTTTCCTATTAACACTTCCTTGAGGTCTTGGATCCTGGTAATTCAGAAAAGAAAGGGGGAAAAAAAAGTACATCAGTTCACACACCATTCAGGGATGGAAGGGTAGGGATTCTGTCTTTGTGCAATGACAGAGGAAAGGTTTCGATCAGCCTTTTCCCACAGCACCCCTTTGCTTTCATTCTGTCACAAGCTCAAAATTTACAGCTCCAGCATTGTGATCATGATAACAGGGTAGATAGGTACTGTGTCCAGAACTGACCACTCTTTCGGACCCTCTGGGGGTACTCTCACACAGTCAGACCTACATACCTACAGTGCTGTAGGTTCATGAATTTGATTTACCAACACACACACACACGCGCGCGCACACACACGTCCCAGCACGCTATAGGCTCATGAACTTGATTCAACTTTAACTCTTTTTTTCCTTTCTTTTCACTTGTACGTTAAACAACACAAAACATCTCTCATGCCTCTTACCTTTAGTCTTGAGGATACCGTCCTCGACACAAGGTGCCTCCTTGTGTTAATTTTCCCTTTTTGTTGTATGCACATCCACGTTAGTAAACTTTTTAAATTTTCTGTGGGGTCCTCCACTATTACTTTACATATACCTAACAAGCAGGCAGGCATTCATCAAAACAGTTATTCAGTCATTCTACTTTTTTTTTTTTAAACTACAGTTATCTAAACGAGAAAAAAAAAATTTCCACAAATCCATTTTCCCAATTTTTAGTCTAGTATGTTTGCACACCGTGAATAGTTAGATATCCAAATCCCTGACTATTCCATACAAAACAGTGTGGAATTCACAGAATAACTTTCTTTGATGGACCCCTGTAATTTATTCAACATGCCCTGCAGCAATGCCAAAGTTCAGATCCCAAGCACAGCACCAAATGTTAAAGTGCACAAATAAGTTTTATCTTTTTAGTGTTGAGTCAAGAATAAAGCTTCAGGATGTGCAAAATGCTGGTTTATTCCATAAACAGCACTGGGAGACTTGTACCAAGATTTTCAAATCAGTCTTCCAGAACAAAGAAAATCTTCAGTTTTTATAACTTATCAATTTCATGCATGCAGAACTCTGACGTTGCATGGCTTTTAACAAATCAATGTATTTTTAAAAAGTTATATACACTCATGATCCTCGCTTAGAGCTTCACGTGAGCACTTGACAGTATACTTTTTAAAACATGGACAATCCGGGAATGGAAATCATACCAGAAGTAGGCAAAAATCAGGCACCAATTAAGTGTGCCAAAAATATATAAGGAGAAGTCTCAGATGAGGAGACAAGAAATGTGAAAAATGCATAGCTACAGTTGCAAGTACAGAAAACTCCTGGAACAACCTGAAGATCTGATGCAGGAATGGTTAAGGAGAGGTGAAATTTAAACCAAAAGATGAAAGGTTAATATTGGTGGCCCAGGATAGTAGACTATGTACAGACTGGTTTACAAAATCCATTGAACATATGGGAGACACCGATAAATGTAGGTTTTTGTAAAACAGTACTGGAAACAGTTGCACATCTTGTTGCTGGGTGTGATACACTAATGGCAGAGGACCTTCGTACTGAAAGGCACAATATGGCAAGACTGTTGGATTGGGGATTGTGCAAACATTACAGTACAGAAGTAGCTAACAAACAATGGAAATATGAGTCACAAAGCATTATAAAGAATGATGAAGTTTATATCACGAGATCACTCATTCTCAGCAGTTCAAAAAACAGATGTCAGAAAACCAGATACAGTAGTCCATGAAAAGAAGGCAAAAGTAGCATTAATCATTGGAATTAATATACCCAGTGATTACAGTGTCTTGCATGCAGAGACACAAAGTCATAAAATACCAGGATTTGTAGGCAGAATTAAGGGCAATGTGGAAGAAGGCTACCCAGGCAGTTCCAATAGTAGTGGGAGCAATGGGTCTCACACAAAAGAATTTGCAGTCATATTTAGATACACTTCTGATGCATGCAACTCCATATGAATAACAGGCGTCAATTCAGGGCACATTTTGGGTGCTGCAAAGAGCACTTCTGGTTAACATCAAAGATTGAAACAATACTAATTTCATGAACTGGTACTAGAAACTCAGAAGACTTGGAGAAATTAAACAGATATTCTGTAAGTTAGAACATTGCTTTTACTTGTTTAGCTACAAAATGAATCACAGTTTGAAAGCAGCAAGAAACTACCATATCCCTTTCTGGCTCTCTGAAGTGACATTTTGTCACTATGTAGACTTGACAGCTTTCACACCTTGCAAGAGTCTGTGGAAGGAGGGTCTGTAATTTAAGGACTGTAGCACTGAACACTTGACAGAACCCTACTTTTCTGTTGTTTTTGTTGCAGGCAATGCAAACGAACCAAGAAAGGTAAGCAGGAGAGTAATTCAGTTGAAAAAGAGCAGTGACTCTGTACTCTCATAACTTCTACAAAGAAAGTGATGAACAGTACTGTCACTATAAATCAAAGTCAAAAAGTAAAAAAAAATATGTCTGAGCCATGTCATAAGGACTGCAGTCTGGGAGGAAAAACAAAATCACAGCGGTACAGTAGTCCTCATTACAGCAACTTTGGGACATATAAAATTAAAATGTTATGAGAAACGGTGCAACTGTATACATTAATAGCATGTAGTTATCAAGGTGTGATGGACAAATGTTTTCCTTTAATATCCATCTCTTCTGGTAACAAGAAATTAAAATGTGCATAAGGAGAAAAATAAAACTATATCAACAGTATTAGAAGTAACACTCAGCGCTGCACTGATTTCCAGTTAATGGCACTAGCTGTTCAGATCCTAAAGCTATAGCCATGTTCTAAGTGACAAAATATGTACCATTTTCAGCCCTCCCACTCAACCCTGAGGTTGGTAATTTGAATCACTAAACTCTCCTTCTCCCAGAGTCACTATTGGGTAAATCCTAGAAGTGCAGTCCAAAACCAAAAACAGTAGGTTCATAGATGGTTTCTGGGCTATTGACCCGAAGGTCTTTATAAGCCTAGCCGTGTGTACCCAATATAATACTAGAGAAACCCAATATAAAGCATCTTGCCAGAATTTGAGATCTTGATTGGCAATGACTGCCCATATGTAGGAGGGTCATGGGTAAAATCTGTAGCAGGAATTTACGTTTTCCCATCCAGTCATCCAGGCTGTGCTTAAAATAGAGTGATAGAGGGGCTCTGTTTGATGTGAACTGATAGCCTATTCCAGAGGAGTGGCAACCTCTGAGAGACATATCTGTCTCTCCAGCAGGGCCTTTTTATGTTGCAGGGCAGGTTAAGGTCCCTGGAACAGGTGACCCCTGTCCCATTTGACTTGGGGATGTGCAGCATTTCCATTAGGTTTGGATCTGAGATTGCTCTGTAGGCCAAGCACAAGTCTCATCTAATGAACAAACAAATAATCCTGTCGAGTAAAGCACCCTTTGGATAGCAGAAACACACTGTGAACAAAGTAAATATTCCAAGGGTGCACCAAACGCTGTAAAAAATCCAATGCAGCTACGATAGCTTAACTCTTTATTAAAACCAACAACACCAGGAAAAAGTAAGCGCTTTCACGTCCTTACAACGCTTCTTCAGACTTCAATAGCACTCCATTTAATCCACATCTTAAATATATTCACAATTAACAGGTTTTCACTATCAATAAATTGATGTTATTAAATTGAAGTGCCAGTGCCTATTATATTCAAACACAGAGAAACGCTAATAGATGAAACAAATATAAATAGCTTATAAACTGTCTTTGATTCAATATATAAACATCTAAGAATACTCATAAAAACATGTGTGTATGTGGACAAAAAATGCAGTTCATAAAACTAAAGCAGCAATAATTAAAACAACTTAACTACCATAGACATTCATAAAAACATATATACAGGGAAATATATATACACAATTGTGTTTATCTCAAGAAGCTGAATGTCAATGCTTTCAGAAGCTATGCGGATTGCAGAACAAAAGATTTAGTGTATCTAGCTCAATGTCAATCCTGTGATAAATATTACGTAGGGGAGACCAATAGAACACTACGTGAACGTATAAGAGAACATATATATGCAGTAAACAAGGAGAACACCACCAATGCTTTAGCACATCACATTATGGAATATGGGTCTTCACATAGTTTTAGATTCAGAGCGTTAGAATTAGTGAGAAAAACTAGTAGGCTGGGGAATGTGAAGAATCACACAGAAGAAGTAGAAAGTAAGTGGATCCTTAGGCTACAGGCACACACATATGGATTAAATGAAAAAATAACGCTGAGACCTTTCCTAGTGGCTAGGTCATTTAAGCATTGACATTCATCTTCTTGAGATAAACACAATTGTGTATATATATTTCCCTATATATATGCTTTTATGAATGTCCATGGTAGTTAGGTTATTTTAATTATTGCTGCTTTAGTTTTATGAACTGCATTTTTTGTCCACATACATACACATATGTTTTTATGAGAATTTTTAGATGTTTATATATTGAATCAAAGACAGTTTCAAAGCTAATTATATTTGTTTCATCTATTAGCGTTTTTCTGTGTTTGAACATAATAGGCACTGGCACTTTAATTTAATAACATCAATTTATTGATAGTGAAAACCTGTTAATTGTGAATGTATTTAAGATGTGGATTACATGGAGTGTTATTGAAGTCTGAAGAAGCGTTGTAAGGACGTGAAAGCGCTTACTTTTTCCTGGTGTTGTTGGTTTTAATAAAGAGTTAAGCTATCGTAGCTGCATTGGATTTTTTACAGCTTTTGGTGCACCCTTGGAATATTTACTTTGTTCACAAGTCTCATCTAAGCAGACTGTACTCTACTGAGTACAATGTCAGTGACTTCAGCCTGCAAGTGTATGACGTGCTGGAAGACCCTAAATTTTCTTGGTTAGAAATCTCTGAGGTGTCTCAAGTTGCTGCAGGTGCCTGGTCAGGTACATACCAAAGGGAGAATTGTATTCAATTATTGACTTGAGGAGGGTTGAGTACAGGGGAGTTGTGACCTTTTTCGCTCTTGAGGCAATGCCTTTGCTAATGAGCTGTGCAATATAGAATACTTTCCTTACCACAGTAGACACATGGTTGCCAAAGTTTAGGCTACAGTCAGCTTGCTTTCCCAAGTCTATCTCTACTGATTTATTACTTAGGGTGTTATTATTTATATATGATAGTCTGCAGGGATATCGTTTTTACTGAAGGGGATGATCGTGCATTTTTTAGCATTGAGTTAAGTCCATGGCTTTGCCACCAAGCATTGGTTTGTGTAAGTCCCTGTTGAAGTATATTGACATCGTTTAGGGATTCAATGATTGCACCTAATTTGCAGTCGTCAGCAAACGTAGTCAGCCACAGGCCCTCTAATTTGGCCTGAACGTTTGAGAAGTATATTCCAAGCAGTAGGGAGCCCAGCACTGTGGAATCCCACTGGTGACAGGTCTGCTGGATGAGGTAAAGTGCCCAACTTTGACTGAGTGTGATCTGTCAGTGAGCCAGATAGCAACCCACCTGATGACATGAGGGTTGGTATTCAACTGGGAGAGTTTATCAATGATGCTCGAATGTAGGATTCTGTTGAAGACCTTGGCTAAGTCAAGGTAGGCTGTATACACAGATATGCCTTTGTCTGTGGCTCTGGTGACATTTTTGAAGTCCACCAGATTTAACAGGCATGTCCTGTCTTTGACAAAACCAAACTGTGTTAGATCAAGGGTTTGGAGATCAAGTATATCCTTATTTATAAGGTCCATGATGATTTGTTCCATGGCCTTGCAGAGGAGGCTGGTTACATTTATGGATCTATAGATGTTCTTTGTGTTTCACTGTTGCAGTCATTACATTTGGGTAATCTGCTGGCTGAATTCCAAAGTCTTGGGTCCCTGCGTCAGTTGCTGTCTCCTCTTCCATGACGTCAGGTTGTCAGAGGTATAAAACCAGCAGCCGGCGCCATTTTCTTTAGTCTTTCTTGCCGCCCAGTGTCCGAAGCAGAAGCATTTCGCAAGTGCCGGTCGGCCGACTCCTGAAATATTCGAGTTTGAGTTTCAGAACCGAAGTCTTCACTAAAGCTAAGTACCCTGTTAGGGAAACTTTTTTTCTTGCTTCATTCCGATGCCAGAAAAAGTTAATAATTGTATTACTTGTGGGAAGCAAATACCTCATAAGGATTTCCATTTATACTGTATTCCTTGCATAGGCCCTGATCACAGCATGCCTGGCTGTCGGTTTTGTGCTAGATTTAACCAACGCACTGTTAAGTGTCGGTATAGATGTTCTTCGTGTTTCAATGTTGCAGTCATTACATTTGGGGTAATCTGCTGGCAGGTTGCCCTCTCGGCCTGAATTCCAAAGTCTTGGGTCCTGCGTCGGTTGCGGTCTTCTCTTCCATGACGTCAGGTCATCAGGGGTATAAAACCTGCAGCCGACGCCATTTTCTTTAGTCTTTCTTGCCGCGCGGTGTCCGAAGCAGAAGCATTTCGCAAGTGCCGGTCGGCTGACTACTGAAATATTCGAGTTTGAGTTTCAGAACCGAAGTCTTCACTAAAGCTAAGTACCCCGTTGGGGAAACTTTTTTTTGCTTTTTACCGATGTCAGAAAAGGTTAATAATTGTATTACTTGTGGGAAGCAAATACCTCATAAGGATTTCCATTTATGCTGTATTCCTTGCCTAGGCCCTGATCACAACATGCCTGGCTGTCGGTTTTGTGCTAGATTTAACCAACGTACTATTAAACGTCGGTATATTTTTGCATCAAAGTATTTTGGAAACAGATTTAACTACCCAGAAATGTTGTCGGATAGCAATCCGACTACCAGAGTGCATAAAAAATGCAAAGAAAAAGACATAGAAAAGCAGTTGAGATCCAAAACCGACGACGAAGCTTCTCCTAAGCCAGTTGCCGGTACTCAGTGAGGTGCTTTCACAGCCCCTGATAACCGTTACCTTCGAGTCGCAGGCCTCTACTGACACCCATGTGGAGTCTGGCATGCTGCACGATACTCAAGGTATTGGACTGATGGATATATCTCCCTCGGATGGGTCCGGAGCCGCTGAGCAGGCACCGGCTTCTGAGGGTGTATTTAGACCTCAACATTTGTATATCAAACCAACGACAGCTGCAAAACCAAAGATAAAAGCAACTTCTAAAACTAAAAAAAGATGCATGAGCCACGTGCACAGGCTTCTATGCCTAAAAAACAGATGATCAAAATGGCTGAAGACCTTATTACCTTGATCAGGGGTACCCATCCCCCTCCAGATAAGAGACCTAGGCAAGACACTGATTATGAATCTTCAGATCAGGTTTCTATTTCTTCTGATTCCTCTTCTGATCAGGAATTATCTATACCTCCCTATGAGGATTCTGATGCTGAGGAGTCTATTCCATCTGCATCTCCTGAGGATTATTCATTTGGAGAAACCTTGCATACTTTGAGGGAGCATTTTCACTGGGTGAGTCACGACTTCTCAGAATCAAAAAAAGAGGCTCATGGATTTCCTTCTTCTCCCTCAGTACAAGCCTTTAGCCATTCTCCCTGTTTTAGACATTGTGGATGATGTGTTTTCGGAGTCTAGCTTGACCCCTGACTCCTTACCTCTGGCTCCCAGTAAGCCTGACAGATATTACAGGGTCCCAGACAAAGAAGTATATAATATATCCTTACTTGGACGACTGTCTCATTCAAGCAGAGAACAAGGACACTCTTCTTCGACACCTGGTGTTTGTGAAAAGGCTTCTAACATGCCTAGGGTACACAGTAAACTAAAAAATCTCAACTGGTACCCTCTCAAAAGATAACATTCCTGGGTGCAAGCTTGGATACAACTGCCCAGATGGCTTACCTCACACCAGACAAGCAAAGGCAACTGACTGCTTACTTCAAACCGATGGCAACTAAAACCCAGTCTTCTGCAAGGCAAATTCTGCAGGCTCTGGGCTTCATGGCATCCTACTAATTCCATATGCAAGGCTGCATATGAGGAAACTTCAATGATACCTAAAATGTTTATGGAGTCAACATTCACACAGTCTGGAAACAATGATTCCTCTCATTCCCTGCCTGCAGCAGGAGTTTCTATGGTGGGCAAAGGCATGTCACCAAAACATGGGACTGCCCTTCACTCTACCCCCTGCCAGCCAGACCTTAACAACAGAAGCATCACATTGTGCCTGGGGGGCCCACATGGCAGGAAGATGCATTCAGGGCTTATGGACACCAAAACAAATGCATCTGCATATCAACCAGAAAGAGATGCTAGCTGTTCAAAATGCCCTAACAGCCTTCAAAGATTTACTTCATCCAGGACAACTACTGATAAAGATGGACAACACCACAGTCATGTGGTATATAAACAAGCCATGGGGCACACACTCATACCCCGTTTACAGATTAGCCATGGCACTGTGGGACACGGCCTTGACCTACCAAATACATCTTCAAGCTCAATTCCTGCCAGGAAAGCAAAACACTCTGGCAGATGATTTAAGCAGAAACCTTATGGATCCTCACGAGTGGAAACTAAATCCACAAGTCTTCAGCATGATAACAGAGAAATGGGGGAGCCCAGACATAGATCTATTTACCTCTCCTCAAAATTATCAGTTGAAAAGATTCTGCACAAGGACTTATCACAGACAAGCATGGAAAGTGGACGCCCTATCCTTCAGTTGGAAAAACCTATTAAGTTTATGTCTTTCCTCCTCTGCCTCTTCTCTCCAAAGTCCTCCTAAAAGTCAGACAAGAGAAACCAAGGATGATACTAATTGCCCCGGACTGGCCCCGCTAGTACTGGTACCCAATCCTAAGGAACTTGTCTCAGTACCCAGCTTGGACCTTACCTCAAAGACCTCAACTACTGTCCCAGCAAAACAGTCAGATCATGCACAATCAACTACAGACTCTGAACTTGGCAGAATGGCTGATCATGTAGTCATACAAACAACACCGATCAGTAAAGCTGTGATGGATGTTATTTTGATAGCCAGAAGGCCTAGTACTAGAAAATGTTATGCTGACAAATGGAAGGGATTCTGTGCTTGGAATCAAGCACAAGGAACTGATACAGCAGAACCAAATATTCCTCAGATATTACAATACTTAACTGAGATGCTTGACAAAGGCCTATCTTTCTCATCAATCAAAATCCATGCCTCTGCCATTTCGGCTCATTACAATACAGAGCCACCAATCTTTTCTCATCCTTTACTAAAGCAATATCTTAGAGGAGCCAAAAATTTAAGACCTCCTAGAAGATCACCATTACCTGCATGGGACCTCAATTATGTGTTGGAAAAGCTCTCCCTGTCTCCATTTGAACCAGCTGCTACCGCTGATCTAAAGTTCTTATCATTAAAAACAGCTGTGCTACTAGCAGTTACTTCAGCAAGAAGAGTTTCAGAGCTACAGGCCCTCATGGCTGTAGAGCCTTTTATCATATTTTACCCAGACAGGGTGTCACTGAGGACAAATCCAACATTTATGCCTAAGGTGATTTCCAGTGTGGCTCTTAACCAAACTATTCATCTGCCAACCTTTTATCCAAATCCATAGAACAAGGGGGAGAGAATTCTGCATTCCTTGGACGTACACAGACAGCTGAGATTCTACTTGAGCAAGACTAAAGCTCTAAGAAAAACTGAGCAAGTACTAGTGGCATGTGCTGCAGGATCAGAAGGAAAGCCTATTTCAAAGCAGACTATTTCAAAGTTGATAAGCCACTGCATTCGTTTCTGCTACTTACACCATGGTAAACCTGTGCCCAAGGGCATTAGGTCTCATTCCACCAGAGCTGCAGCTACTTCAGCAGCCTTTCTCAGCGGAGTACCAACCAAAGACATTCTAGAGGCTGCTACTTGGAGTTCTGTTCACACCTTTACAAAGCATTAACATTTGCCTGTCTACTCTAAGTCCAGTGCAGGCTTTGCCACTGCAGTTCTGCAGGGCCTTAAAGCTGCACCTAATGCTGTTTAGCTCCAGCCTCCCAACCATAGCTTTGGGACTCTACCCAAATGTAATGCAATAGTAAAACACAAAGAACATAGTACAGTTGTGTACACTTACCATAAATGTAGATGTTCAAATGTATTCACTGTTGCAGTCCAAGTTACCTGCCCGCCATCCCCCTTTCATTCTGGAGTTTATCTTTCCTTCTCGTCTTCTACAACCTATGTGGTGTATTTGCTTGTAGATGAAGGTAAAGTTTATATTGATGCATGTATATATATATATATATATATATATATATATATATATATATATATATATATATATATATATTGCTACCTTTTTGGGGGCACCTGACATCTGGGGCAAGAAAAAGTAAAGAAAATGGCATCGGCTGCTTGTTTTATACTCCTGATGACCTAACGTCATGGAAGAGGAGAAAGCAACTGACGCAGGACCCAAGACTTTGGAATTCAGGCTGACTGAGGGCAACCTGCCAGCAGATTACCCAAATGTAATGACTGCAATAGTGAATACACTCGAACATCTACATTTATGGTAAGTGTACACAACTGTACTTTCCCAGGATCTGCTGCTGTACATGACAGCTGCCTTTTTCCATTCAGCAGGGACAAAACCTGTGCTCAGGCTGTGGTTGAAGAGAGTACCTAATGGAGTTGCTAACTCATGTTTTAGACCATTTAAAATGTAACCTGGAATGCCATCCGGTCCCATAGAGGTTGTGTCTCTGGCCTTGGAGATAGCATTAATGACTTGCTCTTTGGAGATACAAGGTGGTGGAGATGTAGAGGGAATGCTTTGTGTAATATTTGGAAAGGACAGGGGTGATTTTAACAAACCTGTCAGCTAATAGGTTATCTATTTTCGCAGGATTGGTGTTTGTGATGCCATCCACAGCTAGTTCCGCACATGTCTGGATCCTACCTTTTATTCTGTCTGACTTTGTCTCCATGGGGTGTATACCCGAACTCTGGAGGAAGGCAGTCATGGTGTCATTCTACTTGGGTGGTTCCACCACTGGCTGTGACAACTATTATTCAGTTAGCCTCACCACCATTATTTGTAAAGTCATGGATTGAATTTAACCTGTTCAGCCTCCTAAACAGTGAAATTGATGACTTACATATTTTTTATTCTTTATCCACCTGGCTTCATGAAAGGTAGATAATTTCTCTGGCTTATTTCTTTGTAAATGTGATGAATGCCATTAGCAAAAGGGTTTTTTGTTCGTATTGCTTTTCTAGACTCCACAAAAGTCTTCAGTATGATTCTCCATGCTGGCATTATTGGCTTTCTTAGTAGTCTAAACATAAAGCCCTGTGTTACCCATTGGGTCGCAAATTGGCTTTCCAGTTGAGTGGACATGCACACACAATTTGGTGGTAGTGTCACATCTGCAAGTATGTCACTAATGGTGCCAGTCAAGACTGTGTCTTCAGTTCCCTCGTCTTCAACATCTACTTCTTCAACAGGAAAGCTTATGTCAGTTTTCCAATTGTTTTTAACTGGATGCTTTTAGTGACATCCCCCATGGGCCGATTTAGCCTCCTGGACGTGCTTCACAGAACCATCATTTAACATACTGACCATGGCTTTAAGCTTACCATCGAAGAATGTAGTGTAGTTGTCTTTAGTAACCAAACTCACCCTACTGATTACCACATAAATGGGATCCTGCTTACGATCAACATAGTTATTAGAGATCTTGGTATTTTTTTTTACAGTTAACTGTCCATCCACTTCTGAAAACTGAAAAATAAATATATTTTAAGCTTTTATTGCACTTTGCTGGCTGCATTTAATCGAATTTCCACCTCATTGCTGTTGTTTTTATTTGCACTTTAAATGTTGTTACTGTTGCCTTAAGTAGCTGGTTACACAGTATAGACTAGATTCAGATCTGCTGAATCTAGACTGTTATTGTTACACTTAGGATGGGTTTTCTTGCTCCTTTGTGGCAGAAGTGGGTAGATCAGGCCCATCAGAGTTGAGGATTGCTGGAGGAAGGCTTATTGTGTGTTTTCCTATTGGTAACTAGACTAAATAGTGTTTATTTTGGCTTGTATTAAGCCTCGTGTTTGCGTGTTGCTGCACTTTGCGTAGCAGGGGTTAGCAGTGCCTTGTATAGACACAAAAGCCTTGAAGCTCAGTTTTACCCTAAACATCTGTCAGTGAAACCCATGCTAGGTTTTCTGCTCTATGAGCAACTCAGTTGTGCACTGATCAGCCTTGGCCTACACAAGTATAGGTCTCTCTGGTAGTCTCTTAGGTATCAGCAAAGTCCTGTCAAATTAGCCCACTCCCTTCCATAATAGGTTATACAGTAAGAACCTGCTGTAATGGATGGTCAGTTTCCCATCATCTCTCCGAACCAGCATGATTGACATGGACATCCTGAGGCATTGTAGTAATTGTCACATGTGTAATGATAACCCATTTACTCTTGAAACAAATACTTCATGTGAGAGATGTAATTATATGATGAAATTGGAGGCAATACTCTCACGTAAGGGAAATTGAATGCCGAACAGGTTGTCAACACTCATACATCAACTTCCCATGCGAAATAAGAACATGACATATAAACCCACATATGTGGAGGTACTCACTAGAAACTTACCAAAAGATCAGAGACCTCCCAGATGGAAACCACTTGCACACACAACAATGCAAAAAAACAACCACTGCACATACACACACCAGTGACTCAGCAAATAAACCCATAAGGTGCAACACCTCAAAACCTAATGTCTTGATTATAGGAGATTCCATAGTGAGACACACGGATGCCCTCCTCACCAGGCTGGATAAGGACAGGGGTTACGGTTAGCTGCCTGTCATATGCCAGGATCTGACAAGTCACTCGAGCACTCAAGTCACTCAACCACAAGTACCAGTATGACTGCCATAGTCCATGTTGGGGTGAATGACTTGAGATGCGTCTTTCTAGACTACATTGAGAGAGATATGACTGAGCTTTCCGATTGTGTCTCAGATAGCTATGAGCCTAGCCTTAAGCAGCATACTACCTTCACCAAGGATGAAGCCACAGTACAGACAAAAAAAAAAATGATTGACTTTAACAATTGGCTTAGCTTCTGGTGTCAGTCCAAGGGGATCCAATGTCTGTCAGCTTGGGTTGACATGGTCGACAGGCCACACTGCTTTGAGAGAGATGGTCTGCACCTGTTTCTTTTAGAATTTTGGATACTGTCAAAGGCATTAACTGCCTCTATTGTGCCTTTTTTAGGCACTGTCAAAACAACAAACCTCCTGATGTAAAAAAATCTTCTGTAGATAAACTCAGTTCTGTTGCTTAATGCTAGAAGTCTAAATAAGAAAATGCACTCCGTGGAAGCACTCCTCACCTTGGAAGATGACATCTGTGCAGTCATCAAGACATGGTTCAAAGCCATGGAAAGCACCCCAGCTGTGGAGGGCTACAATGTCTTCCATATGTCAAAATGAGTGTGAAAGAACCAAAGGACGAGGTGAATCCATCTTCATTAAGGATAAGTACACCTCAAGACTGGTCAACAGTATGACTCTCTTGAGCTACTCCATGTCCAATTAACTAGAGGCAAAACCCCCTACCACATAATTTCTAGCTATAGGTCCCCCAGCATGATCCAGGAGAAACATACTGCATACCTCGACTTACTGGAGTCATTTGCCATATAGCCAAACACCTTGGTCATGGGTGATTTTAACTATCTGTCTGTTGACTGGGAAGCATATATGACCACAAACGTGCTGGCTCAGAGGTTCTTGGACTTTGTCAGTGCAAATGCTCTGGAACAGCTAGTCAGCACTCTCACAAGGGGCTCAAATATTCTGGGCATAGTACTCACCAACATGGGGGAGCACTGTACTCCCCCCTGTGTGATGTCCTCCCTGGTAAGATCAGACCATAAATATCTCACTTGATTTAATAAGGCCATATACCCCATCAAACTCAAAAAAAAAGCTTAAAAATTTTACAAGACAAATCACCTTGTACTAAGCAGTGATAAAATAAGTTTAAAAGTCCACTCAATCACAGATAACATGGACTCCTATGCAGAGGTGTATGCCAGTGCCTTGAGTAACTACTTAAGCAGTTGTATAGAATCAGCTGTACCTGATCAGATTAAAACTAGGTCTTGCCGAAAAAACAAGCCACCCTGGTGGACCCCTAGTATAAATAGGCTATACAACAAGAGGAAGAAACAGTTGTCCAATAACAAGAGGGGACTGGCTCAGCAGAGGAGGAAATACCTCTTTAGCTTAAACCGAGATCTTGCCAAGTCCTCCAAAACTAGTTACGAAGCAAAAGTAGCCTCCCTAGCTAAGGATAATCACAAGACATTCTTTAACTACATCTGAAATCTGAAAGGGAATGTCTGTCTGTGCACTGAACTGGTTGTGGATTGCACCACCAGTAGTATACAGGAGAAAATGGACAACCTGCTAGCTGACAGATTTGGTGCAGACTTTCACCCCGTCCGTCCCCACCGGTCATTCCTGAAAGTATACCTACCACTATTCCTCAGACTATTATTTCAAGAGAGCAGGTCATCTCTGCTCCCTCCAGGGTAAAAAACATGGCATCAGTGGGACCAGATAACATCCCATGTTGCCTTTTAAATAACTTAAAACATGACCTAGCAGACCCACTTGGATACCTGTTTAACCACAGCCTGCAAACTGGCTATGCTCCAGCATAATGGATGACAGCAGTCCCTCTGCACAACGGCGGCCCATCAATCGACCCTGGTAATTATACTCCCATAAGCCTAAGTAGCCTCATCTGCAAGGCCATGGAAAAAGTCATTATGGATCTTATCGACAAGGACATAGGTAATCTCCAAACTCTGGACCAAACCCAGTTTGGATTTTTAAGGGTAGATCATGCTTGTTAAACCTGGTTACTTCTTCAAGAAAGACACCAAAGTCCAGAGTGAGGGAAAGACGGTGCATACCACCTACCTTGACCTAGCCAAGACATTTGACACAATTCTCCACTCAGGTGTTCTAGAGAAACTCTCCTAATTAGGAATTAACCCCTACATCACTAGATGGGTAGCTAGTTGGTTCACCAACAGGACTTGTACTATCAAAGTAGGTGACTTCACTTCTAGCAGTAACCAGTGGAGTACCACAGCATTCTGTGCTGGGTCCTTTACTGTTTGGAATTTATTTCTCAGAAGTCCAGGCAAATGTGGAGGGCCTGTGGCTGACCAAGTTCACTGATTATTACAAATTGGGAGTTAATATACTGCAGAAAGGGTTAATGCAAACAAATGACTGGTGCCAGAGCCATGGATTAACGCTAAATGCAAAGAAAATGAATTATTCCCTTTGGGAAAGCAGATTTCCTTGCTAATTACACCATAGACAGCAACCCCTCCAAGCATAGACTCAGTGGTATGTGAGCTGGGTACTTGGTTTGATAGCAATCTGAACTTCGACCACCAAATTTCCACATTGATAAGGAAATCCTTCTATGTAGCATATCTCATAAGTAAAGGCATTGTATCTTGATCTAAAGATGTTGTAATTCCATTATACTCAACCCTCATCAGACCAGTAATTGAGTACAATGCTCCCTTTGCATGTACCTCATCAGACACCTGCAACAGCTGGAGAGACCACATAGGTTTCTCACCAAGAAAATGCAGAGCATGCAGAAGTCCTACGCGGAAAGACTGAAAGCCCTGCCACTGTATACTGTGTCTCTTAAAGGCTCTTAAGAGGTGATGTGTACCTGGCCTGCAGGGTGGTCTCTGATCTAGTCCTGATGGAAATGCTACACATTCGTAAATCATATTGCATGAGGGTCACTCGCTCCAGGGATCTTAACCAAGCCTGTGAAATGAACAGAGCATGTTGGAGAGAGATGCATATCTCAGAGGCTGCCATTTCTCTCAAACAAGCTCCCAATTCATGTGAAACAGAACTCCTCCCTGTCCCTCTTCAAATGCAACCTAGATGAATGGATGAGTGACCGCAGATTCACTCTGAGGGTAGCAGCTATGTCCATTATGGACAGAGGTAGTCTGTATTAAGTACCACAGACTCTTATCTCTGTTAACTTTGCTCACCTAACCACCAACAATTGGGGCAACCCGGGATAAATATGTCAAGGCTTGTAAGGGCTCTATGGCTATTAGCCTAGTAACCTCCTATGAACCAATAGGTCATTAAG
Source organism: Protopterus annectens (assembly GCF_019279795.1). Classification (NCBI taxonomy): domain Eukaryota; kingdom Metazoa; phylum Chordata; order Ceratodontiformes; family Protopteridae; genus Protopterus; species Protopterus annectens. The sequence goes on from NC_056730.1 coordinate 1,118,143,269, forward strand.
TCATCATAGTAAGGACATTTTCCTACCAGGCAGGTCCATTGAAGTCATAATCTCCCCACTGTTCTTCCCTGTTCAGGCCAATTATAGAATAAAACACACCATTTGTAAAGTGTCTGCACAAACACCATGCCCAGCTAGAATGATCACAGCATTTTCTAACTAAAGATATCAAAGGACTAAATTCTTTAACTATTGGGACAGACTAAAAACTTGCTCACTTTTCACTGTTTTGTAACATCTCCTACATAGTAATGTCTGCCTTGCCTTCCGGGTTGTGAAAAATCCTGCCCTGTTACATCTAAGAAACACTGGTAGTAATAAAATTACTTGCTCCAAAGACCTCACTCTTTATTACAGCATATGCAGAACCTCTTGGAGAGGTAGGTTTCCCATTCACAGTATCCCCTAGCTATGAAGCAAACTCTGCTTGAATTTTTAATGCAGGGTAACACATTCATTGGTCTCCTTCACATTCTGCCTTGATTGAATGGGTACCCATACATTTACTCCTGGGATGAGCAGTATGGCCCTCATTGAGTCTGGTAACAAATCCATCTGCTAAACTTCATCAGTACCCCCAGACATCTAAGCTTTTTCCTAGTTTATTAACTATAGCATTTGATCTGGTACAGAAAACTTCTTTTGCAGCTGAACCAAAATTTGCATCCTCCATTTCTATGACTGCTATGTTGATAGATTTGATTGTCAAACGTATGACCTGTTGACCATCATTGTTGCTATTTATTCATTTATTTTTTATTTTTTTATCTATCTTTTGTTAACCAGGCTAGTTCTGCTAGGCTACTGGCCTCTTCTCAGGGGAGACCTGAGGTGGTATATCTACTACTAGGAGAAATATGGCTAGGGATCAAGGAAAATTCCCTACTCTTTTCGGCAGGTACAGTGGTATTTTTTACATCCTACTGAGCTACCACCAACTCAAGCAGATAAGACCTTGGTTTAACGTGTTATCTGAAGGATGACACTGAGGAGTTGGCATTCCCTTTATCCTGCACTAAAGTGTCAGCAGTCAGTCTACCTGATGTAGGAATAGAACCCACAGCCTTTTACACGAAAGGGAAGCGTGCTACCTGTTGTGCAACTAACACAGCTATATGACTGCTATAACTCCATATTGATGTTTTTCTTTTACTTCCCACGTATGTGTGTATATTACAAGATTAGTTTTAGAGGAAACTAATGATTGGTGGTAAAAAGAAACCAGTTTCATAATTTTAGAAAGTATTTTGCTATGTATCTGTCAGTTTTTTCTATTACCGTTGTTTATTTTTAAATGTTAGGTTCTCCAGTCTGGTAATAGCTCAACTCAGCAGTGCGTTCTAGATGTAGACCTCCAAATAGAACTAGATCAAGCATTACCTTTTAGATTAGGCAGAGGCCCAAGTAACCTGTAAGAAAATTTCATTTTTAGTATTTTAATTTTTTCTTTATCTTTTCCTAAATAGTAATACTATATTTAATTTTTGAAGTATCTTAAGGTATACATTTTGGGGTTTAGCTGCATGGTAAGAAATTTGTAAGACTTTTACCGGTACTCTTTATTTTAATGTGCATTATATTTTACAATAATTGTATTGCTTTGTAGTGTAGTAAACTCCTTTGTATTTTTGCAACTGCAGTTGTGCCACATTGTAGCTGAAAAGGGTCCAATGACTAGCACACCTACCAGGCTATCAAATAAATTAATGTAGCAGAATAGGATTCAATGTTCCCTCAGCTCTTTGGAGTTTGCATCACATGGTTTCAGCCATAATTCATGAATGGCAACTCAAATATGCACTGTTATAATCTATGCAGATAAGCACATCACTTTACAAGGTAATGTGGCATGCTTTAAAAAGGCACCCTCATATGTAGGAGGTAGGCTTTACCATCCATAGCCTCTTACTTTATTCTCAATCTGAAGTTGTTGCACCTTAGAAAGAGCAGTTAGTAGCAAAAAATGTGTTGTCTATTATGCTGTTTCACGGAGATGCACTAAGCTCAGACCACCCATAACTCTCTGCTGTGCAAGTAGTAGCATCTTGTGTTGCGAAATGAGCAAATGCTGTAACTTGATTCCTGGTGATGTGAACAAGTGACTCTGAGACCACAGAATAAAATAAGTTTGGTATGAGTATGCCTAATCCTTGGTAACAGTAATTATGTTGCAGTTTGGACATAGGCAGCTTGACATTTAAAGATTTTTAAAGACCGCTGATCCCTTCCCTTTTTCCAACAGTGCTCTGCATAGACATTTATCTGCAGATCTCTCTTGTCATGCTCAGAAAACCAAAATACTAAACAAAACCCGCTCAATCAAGGAGGACTAATCTGAAGAAAATAAAAGTATTGAAATCAGATTTAGAGCTTTCGTCTGCCTATAACCAGGACTTCCTCAGAATCTGAATACACTTAAACATACTACTTAAATCTCCGTACAATAAATCATTTGTTACTTTCAACCAGTGACTGCAATTCAGAAATTCTCACTTAAACTTAAACAGCATCCACTATTCGTTTTACACAATGCAGTAAAGAAAATTAAATAAAACAACCTATATAACCTTATCAAATGTACAAAATACATAACTTAAACCTAGTGTAATATACAGTACATCAAATAACATAAGATTTCAACTTCAAAAGGCTAGAAATAGATAATTAATCATTTAACCCAGGGTTAATATGGGCATTTAATCTAATTTACCACATTAATTTTCTGAACTCAATATAATCAACCCAAGGACCCCTCTGGGGTTCTTTATCATATCAACCTCAGAAATAAAAACCTATATGTAGAAAATTCTGAAACATGTTTAGCAAGGGCATTGTTAATTTTTTTGTGTTTAATACCATATATATGTTTATAAATTTGTTGTCTAAACTGTCGCTGTGTTTTGCCCACAGAAAAACAAGGGCATTCTTGGCACTGGGCAATATAAACAATACCCAACGAATTACACATGCAGTGAAAGGAGATCCTAACTTCCCTCTTGTTGATAATCAACACAGATCATTAACACATCCTTATATTATATAAGCCTACACTGGGGACATGTACCACATTTAAAAGTCCCACTTTTCTTGCAACTAGGGGTACAAAAATTGTCCCAATTGTGTTCCAAATAATTTTTGATAGCTCTCCCTTTTCTAAAAACCACTTTCTGTTGTCCACCAATACTATCAAGAACCCACTCAAAGCACGAAAAATATTCAAATTTCTTTTCAAGATATTAATGTCAGTATATTTGTAGGTACAAGTCGTAACAAATGCATGGCTAAAATCATCCACATTACGGTGTGTCTCAAGCCCTTGATTTTCATTGTGGCAATAATCAAATCCAAGAAATGGACAAAATTTGCTCCCACTTCTCTTGCTCTTAACTTCAAAAAATGTTGTCTACCAACTCAGCAGGATACCCTCTGTCACATAGCATACCTGCCAATTTAGTACCTTCCTCCAAAATGGTTTTATCCTTAGATATCTGTGCGAGTCTAACATATATTGCCCCTTAACAAGAGTTTTATTTTCTTCTGATTAGTCGTCCTTGATTGAGCAGGTTTTGTTTGGTATTTTATGTATGTATTCTTTTTTTGTGATTCCTGGTTTTAGTTTGTGATGCTCAGAAAAGCAGTCGCATCAAGAAAGTGCTCCATAGATACTTTTGTATCTTGAGATTTATTTTACCTCATTTAATTTACATTTATCTTTATTTTTCTGCAGTATTACTGTAAGTGACCAACTTTCTGCTTCTTTCCTTTATGACTTCCAGTCACGTTTCTGGTTACTTTTATTTAGTTTCTTGACAGTTTCTCCTCAAAAACTTCTTTTGTGCGATCCCCCTTATCCTCCCAGACCTAAGCGATTGGCATCTTGCTCTCTGTCAGAACTATGTTGATGTTATTTTTATGTACTTAAACTTTGCAGCAGTGAGTTTTTTCCCCACTTTAAAAGTTTTCTTATTGCTCTCCCTTTTTGGTGTTAGGGTATGTGTTTTAAGATTTAGTCCAGTACTTTAGTGCTTCTTTGTTTGTCTTGCAGTTCTTGAAGGAAAAAAAAACTTGTGATATTTTCCTGCTGTTTGTGTGTGTGTGTGTGTGTGTGTGTGTGTGTGTGTGTGTGTGTGTGTGTGTGTGTGTGTGTATATATATATATATATATATATGTGTGTGTGTGTACTTTTATTGCTTTATATTTATTTCTGTACTGCTCAGATCTCTTGTTGGAGTTTTTTATTTATTTATTTTTTAGTTGGTTCTTCCTTTGTTAGAATTTTGTCAAGTTGGAGAGATCATTCAAAAATGTAATTGTGATAGCAAGCACCCCCCCCCCCCCAACCATAGGTAAGAATACTGAGTGCTTCCATCATTTAGAAGAGCAAAATACTGACTGCTGTGAGGTTTGCCAGTCATCTACTCCTAACACTTTGAGGGACAAAAGTCAGAATAACAGTTCTTGATGAAGAAAAACGGTCTCTGCCAAGCACAACTATCGACTCTGATAGAAGCTGCAGGATTATGAGGCTGTCCACCCTCAGAAATGGGTCCATCAACATTGACAGAATAGGCCTGCCCCCTACACCAACATCAACATCGTTATTTAGTATTCAATTTCTTAGGGCTAGGAAAAGGTCTAGAGAGGTGTAGACCTTCCTGTCCAGCTCCTTATCTTAAGAAATGAAAAAATGGTTTTGTTGTACCGCTGTAAGATTGTGTGCATTAAGGTTCATATGTGAATACTAGGCTAACTGCCCAAAAAGTCCATTTTAAGCCTAGCCAATAAACTGAGATCAAAATCAAACTATGTACCTTGTGTTTATGAGGTGAAAACCTTAACCATTATGCCAAGCCCATCCCTTGCTACAGGTAGATAAATCAGATGTTAAGTTAGTTATTGATAAGGCTACATTCAGGATTATGACCTTGAATATGACTTCAGCAAAATCTGTCTATCCTTCCACTGAAGATAGATTAAGAGAAACCTGCACATGAAGACTCTGCTCCATCATCCCCTTTTATTTCAGGGTGGGCAGGGGTGTGTTTTCCGCCATTCCTTTTTCTGCAAGTCATCACAGTTTATTATTTATTTATTTTATTTTATTTTACATTTGTTTACTGGGCTAGTCTAGCTGGATGCATGTCCATTTTCAGTAGAGGCCCGGGGAGAAAAGCTCCAAGAGGAAGAGAAGGTACAATTAATAAGGTACAATTCATACAATTCATACAGATGAAAACATTATAAAGACAAAGACAATAAAAATAACAATTGGCTTAACATACAGTTAAAATAGAGAATAAAAATAAACATTTGGCTTTGCATACTGTAACAAGCAGGCACAGAACTTAAGTAAAATAGTCTCACATGTTTCAATTGTACAGCCTAGAGGATAGAGGTTAAATTCTGGGGTGAATAACGGCTCGGACTTTTTGTCAGTCAGGTTTGGTACAGGGACATAGCCAGTGGGACTTGAGGAATTCTTTGAGGCATTTTTTGAATTGATTAAGCGAGGTCATAAGTCTTAGGCTGGTTGGGAGGGAGTTCCATAGCCTACCAATGGAGTTGGCGTAGAGGGCATCACCTCCAGAGTTGTTGGATTTGATGGTTTGTACCTGGGCGCTTTTAGAAGATCTGAGGCAGTTTAGGTTGGAGTAGGGGGTAAGTATTTTACTCAGTGAGGGGGTTTTGTCTGGTTGGTTAATTATCTTAAAAGCCTCAGTAAGTTGGTTGATTTTGAGAATGTTGGACAGTTCTAACCATTCAAGTGCCTTTAGGTTTAGGCAGTGGTGGGTTCGATAAGGCATCCCTGTTATGAATCTGGCTGTGTGGTTATAAGCTGTAGAGAGTTTATTTAGCTCACTCTTGTTGAGGAATGAAAATATAGGGGAGGCATATAGGAGGGTGGAGAGGAGATGGGTGCGAGCTATAGTTAGCTTGGTGTGTGGGGTTAAGAAGTTTTTTATTCTATACATGGAGCCGAGCTTCTTGTTAACAGAATTAATGGTTAGGCTGATGTGCATATCAAATTTGAGCTTGTGGTCGATGGTCACACCGAGTAGTTTGGTGTAGGAGACAGGCTCTATGATGGTGCCATTGGTGGAAACCACGTGGAAAGTAGGGTTATTGGCGTTTGGAGGTTCTTTACCTTGGCAGGTAGATACAGAGGGAAAAAATAGCAGTAACTTGGTTTTAGTAGGATTTAGTAAAAGTTTTAATTTAGAGAACCATTTTTCGACTATGGTAAAGCAATTCTGGGTTGTAGCTTGGAGTTTGGTGAGAGAGATGTCAGAGCAGATCAGGGTGGAGTCATCTGCATATTGAATGCAGGAGGCTTTAGGGATGACTGAGTGAAGATCATTTATGAAGACAGAGAAGAGTAGGGGACCAAGTATAGAGCCCTGGGGAACACCAATGTTATTTGGGAGTAGGTCAGATAGCTTGGTTTGCCACTGGACGGCTTGTTTTCTACCTGTGAGGTAAGCATTAAACCAACTAATAGTGAGGTTACTAAGACGTAGGGTTTCCAAGGTGTGGAGCAGGAGCTGGTGATTGACCATGTCGAAGGCTTTTGATAGGTCAAGAAAGAGAGCGGAGGATATTAGTTTATTATTGCGATTGTTGTTAACTGAGTCAACAAAAGAGAGAAGGGCTGTGGTTGTGCTATGATGGGGGCGAAAACCATGCTGGGTGTGGGACAGTAGACTATTAAGGGTGAGGTAGTTTATGAGCTGTTTGTGAACACACCTTTCCATAATTTTGGCTAGTGGAGACAGTATTGCAATGGGGCTGTAGTTGGATGTGTCCATGGAGGTTCCCCCTTTGTGAAGAGGGATGATATAGGAGATTTTCCAAATAGAGGGAATGGTAGCTTCAGCTATGGTTCTGTTAATCAAGATAGATATGGGATAGACTATGGCATCTGATGCAATTTGTAAGTAATCTGCTGGGAGTTGGTCCGCCGCCAGGGTGGTTGGTTTGAGCTTTTTCAGAAGGGTACGTATATAGGAGGTGGATATTGGCTGTAGGTTAAAAGGGGGGTGATCTGGGTCATTAGTTAGGGGTACCATTGGGGGAGTAGTGGAGAGTCGACTGGCTAGGGACTGAATAGTCTCTGTAAAAAAAGAGTTAAAGGTGTTGGCTATTTCTTCTGGATCTTTCCCAATGAGTTTCTCAGGGGTGGAGGTGGTGGATTTGCCAGGATGGAGGAGATTATTGAATCCAGCCCAAAATTTCTTTGGGTTATGCTGATGTTTATCCTGGAGGTGACAGAAATATTGTTTTTTATCTATAGTAATGGCAGTTTTTGTTGAGTTTCTAAGCTGTTGAAACTTAATGCGATCTAGGGGAGTTTTGGTAGCTCTCCATTTGCTCCAGGCTTGGTCCCGGAGTTTTATTTTAGTTTTGGTATCTCCTGTTAACCAAGGTGCAATTCGTTCCTTGGTTCTGATAAGTCGCTTTGGGGCGTGAGAGTCAAGTATCTTAAGGAAAGTGTCATTAAAATATGACACGCTCTCATCTAGGGATAAAGTTTTTAGGATGGACCAATTACAAGATTTGAGTTCTGCAAGAAATTGGTTAGGGACAAATTTCTTGTTTCTAATTAGTCTGGTTGGGGGGGGGGGGGTTAATGGATGGGCATCTGAGTTTTCTGATATAAGTAATAAGGTGGTCACTAAGGTCATTGGGAAGGGTCCCTGCGGTATAGTTATTTGTACCCTTGTTGGTAAGAATCCAGTCAATAATACTCTCTTTTTGTTGAGCGTTTCCTATTCTAGTGGGAGATAGAATATTTTGGGAAAAACCATGTAGGTTGATCGGGTGGGGATTTATGTGTTGAGTGAAGGGACCAGTCAATGTTGAAGTCTCCTAGTACTATGGTTTCTTGAGGGAAATTGGTGGCTAACCAGCTGAGGGTTTGCTCTAGGTTTTCTAAGTTCTTTCCTGGTGGTATATAGATTACTACAAGATTAATACTTTTTTGACTGTTTAAGCATAACTTTAGGGCAATTAGTTCTAGGTTAGAGACCTTAGGGGGTTGGAGTGGATTCCTTATGACATTCAATGAATTCTTAAACATGACAGCTGTTCCCCCACCCTTTTTAGTTATCCGGTCAGCCCTAAGGATATTATACCCAGGTGGGATAATTTCTTCATCCTTAGTGCCTGGTTTGAGCCATGTTTCCGATAGGCACATAATGTCAGGGGAGTGGGTAGCTAGCAACGCATGTAAGCTGTGAACTTTGTTATTAATGCTTCTTAGATTGAGGTGAAATATAAGGAGGGAGCCAGCAGAACTTCCGGCGGAACTCAAGGGTATAGAGCCTCGGGTGGTGTTAGGACCTGGGTTGGGGTGGATATCGCCATCCTTGGTGATACATTTTTTCAGGTGATCTAGCAGTCTTTGGAGTTTAAATAGTAATTTAAGGTTAGTTTTAGTTGTGGTTGCCTTGGGGTGGTAGAGGGTGGGATGGACTATCTTTGAGCCTAGGGTATTAGGGGAGTAGAGAGAGGGAGAGATAAGATTGGAGGTATAGTTTGAATATGAGGAGGTATGTCTTTTGGGGAGGGGAATACCTGAGAGTGCATGAGTTTCGTATCTAGTTAAAAGGTAAGGAAAAGAAGGAGTGGTACTATAAAGGGAATGATAGAGTATGTGTTTTTATCCATGGTATAGTGGTAGGACAAGGAGAATATCCTTGGTAGTATAGAGAGTCAGAAAAGTGGGAGGGGAAAGTGACAGAGTGGGCGACAGTTGTAATTGGTGGAATGGAACTTGGGATGGGCTAGACGACCTAATAAAAGTAGAGGTAGTGGGGGCGGGTGGGATAAGGGGGCAGGGTGGGGAGCGGAGTGGGGATTACACCACAAGGACTTAGCAGGGTCTTAAAGGTAACTGGTTTTAGGTGCAGTAGTCAATTATTTAAAGTAAATGCTTTCCTATTTCCTGGGTTTACTCTTTGGCAATGTATTTACAGAGGCTGATTTTTGGTGAGGTACTGTCTGATTCCTGCCTACGGAGCGCTTCCTGACTAGGAAATATGAAGCAAGGATTATATTTTACCCTAAAACTCTTTGGGTGTTCAACATCTAGTGTTAGTTATTTATTAGAAGTTGGTATGTGCATTCGCACTAGGAGGGAGTCCGTCAGATCAGCGTAGGTAGCCTGGGTGCCACGCGGTGAGCAGTTAGCATGGGGGGCTATCCTAAAACTCTTTGGGTGTTCAACATCTAGTGTTAGTTATTTATTAGAAGTTGGTATGTACATTCGCACTAGGAGGGAGTCCGTCAGATCAGCGTAGGTAGCCTGGGTGCCACGCGGTGAGCAGTTAGCATGGGGGGCTATCTTTCAGATCCACTTCTGTCAATCCACTGAATGTTCACTCTGCGGTCTCTCATCTGTGAACTCATTGCACACCATCCAGCGACTGAGACATCCACTGCAACAACCTCCATCACCTTTGGGGCCTGCTTCCTTCAAAGGTCATCAAGTGACCTTAAGCCAGTGAGTGAATGCCATCTCCATACTTCCCCATCTGTTCCACAGTACCTACTGGTCGTCACAGATGTAATACTTGCAAAAACAAGTTCATTACTAGTACATTTGCTACCAGTACTGTCTCCAAGGAGGCGGGGGGCCACGGTGATGCAGCGGTTAGCATTGTCACCTCACAGCAAGAGGTTCTCCGGTTCGATCCTTGGCTGGGGTGCCTTCTGTGCGGAGCCTTCATGTCCTCCCTGTGGTCGTGTGGGTTGCTTCCGGGTGCTCCAGTTTCCTCCCACATCCCAAAGACATGCTGTAGGTGGATTGGACACTCTAAATTGGCCCTAGGTGTGTGTGCCTTCCGTGGAAGGTTGAGCTCCGGGCTGGCAACTCAACACCATAAAACTATACTGCCAATCATAAGCGGACAGGTGATCTGCTCTAACCGGGAAAAGCAGAAAGAAGACTGTCTCCAAGGAGGCCTGAGTTTTCCCACAGGGTGCTGCTGTCAGTGTCAACGTAACTGTCGACATCATCTGTTCTCTTCATTGCCAAGCATCAGCCATCAATAATGTTAACATCAAGAATGCTTTCTGTGTGTGTTGAGGGTTCCCTCATGCTAATGCTGGATTCAGTGGATTTGTTATTCCTGGTATACCAGGCTTACCTTTCAGTATTGAGATTTGTGCTGATACCTTCATTGTTGATGTTGAAGTTTTTGGAGTTTCAGTGATTGGACTTCTACCCTTAGCACTAAGTGTTTATTCAGTGATGGCATCTGTGTTATCAGAGCAGTTATTTCTAATATCGCTTACAGCACCAGCTTTGCCCCTTACCTTAAGCTAGGTCACAGACAGTGTTTTGAAAGAGCCTTTGGCAGTTCATCTCTTCAGTCAGCAAGGCAGAGGGCCTTAAGGCCAGCTGCAGAGTTTCTATATACCATCTGGACATCAGCCTGTTCTGTCATCCTTGGATTGGTTACCTATGAGGGTAGGCAGATGGCATGCATGCAAGAAGATGCACATGGCCGTACTGTGAGTCATCCATTACAGATGTTGATATCAAAGAATATGCACATTCCCCCATACTTCCTGAAAACAAGTTTGGGAAGGTTTTTGAAATGAGATGTGAGGGTCCACTTATCCAGCATCTTCTCTACAGGAGGCATTCCAGATCCTCAAAAGTATATTTTTGGGTTATTCCACCTATTGATAAAATGGTGAGGTTAGCTGGCTTCACCGCATTGGACAACACTGATGATGTAGCTTCTATGCCAATGAGACTGGACAGAATCCTGCAGTTTCCTATTTGTTGAAGTTGGTTAAGAACCTCAAAGCCTGCTGTAAGTTGTGGCAGAGGCAGCCCTTAAAAAGGCTGTTAAATTTCCAGTCCCAACTGTCTGTCTACCTGATAGAGTAGGAGGCTATGGGATATGTTCAGGATGCAGGTTTATACCTCATCAGTGCTTACACTGGGGACTGTAAATAGATTACATATCTTACATGATGAGTTTCTGGAGGGAGCTGTTGGGTGAAATGCAACATACTCTGGATCATTTGCCAAACAAAAATGACAATCACTTATGGTGACTATATCCTCCATTTCCAACCTCAGTGTGTGTGAGTAGCATATATACCTGTCAACTGTACAGATTTTAAAAACTCAAAAACAAAAGACAAACTAAAAATGCAACACTGGCAAGTTTTATCCATTAAATACATTTATTTCATCTGGAGCCTACCGTTTTATTTGTCTGAACCTGTTGCCAGTGTTGGAACTGTACAGATTTTCACAGAATGTCCAGATTTTTATCTCATATTTTTGGTCCATTTTTCATAAAATTGTGGTTTTGTGGCAAATTAGTGGCAAATCATTAAAGACTGAAGTGAGAAAATAATGAAAGACATTTGAGTTTCAGACTACCTACCCTTCAGAAAATTCATGCTAATGCAAAACCTGTTAATCTGTCAACTTTCTAAGTTTGTAAGAGCAATATTTCTTGCTCTAGCAGGTTGAGAGGTATGGTAGCGTGTACCTCTGTAGTGTGTTCAGCTAAAGCTGTAGGTTCTGGAATTGCAGTACTTGCTATGCCTCCTGCAGTTAACTGAGTTTGACAAAACACCAAAGGGACCTTTGTGACTATACCCTTTTATAGTTCCATTTTATTTGCACAATATATTTGTATACAGATGGAGAACATAGAGAAGATGATCAGATCCTAAATACCAAGTCAAATTTTAGGCACCACAATACCCCTTTTGAATGACATAATAGAATCCGCACATCAGCTTTACTTTTGATGTGGCTCGTGTGAAAGAAACAGAGATCTGGGGGTGGGGCAGTTTTGTGGGAATTTCTATGATGGTCACCTGCCCGGAGGCATAAGTATTTGGGAGAGGCAGCAGTGGAATTGTGGTCCTCCTTCAGGAGACAGCAGTGCAACTCCTGAGGATTTGTCCAACAACTTTATCCTGGAAGTAATCAGGGTCATTTTTCCTTCCACTTGTCTTTGTCCCTAGAAATCATTTAAGACACATGAGTAAGAACACTAATTGAGAGGGGCTGTACAGTCCCAGACCACATCTCTCCCTGTCTCCACTCTCTGTACCTTTCTGATTTTCCTCCCCACCTCCAAAAACCTTCATTAAGAAGATAGGTTTTGAGCCTTCTAGGGTAAAGGGCTATCCAGAGGAGGTTTCATCAGGCCAGAATGTGCTGGGTTATTACTCACTTTTTTTTTTTAATCCATACAGAAGACATTGAAGGACCTCAGGCCCATTCTCTGCTTGAGTTGGTTAAACCAATGTATTCTAAAATTAACCTTTTAGATGATCAAGGTCTCATGCATCCGTTCATGTCTATCAGGAGGAGGTTGGATGCACACTTTGGGTATAAAAAGATACCAGATTTTATATAATGATTGATGTATACTCCAGCAGGTTTATTTACCTCTGGGAATCAGTAATTACTAGTTCAGGAATTTTCTATTTGGTCTTACTTAAGCCCCCAAAGTGTTTAGCAAATGCATGTGTATTGTTGCAGCAAACCAGAATCTGCAAGCTGTGAATGAATTTCCTTGTCAGGACAACTGAGTCCTTTATATTCCCTTCTTGCCAGGCTAACAGCTGCTCAGGAGTTCTTGATCAGTGTTTCACAGTTATTAGAAATCACAGTGAATACTGAAACTTTTTAGAGCCACCCTGTTTGCTGACCTTTATAGGCTGCATCCTGGACACACCACAGTGCAAGGCTGGTTAACAACAGGCAAGGTCCTTCCACTTCATCTTCTATATCAGATTATTTGCTTCTTGTTTGTGGGCTTGAGGACAGTTTTATTCAAGTGGTACCCTTCACTAGGTTTTATAACAGAATTCTTCAATTGACGCACACTTTTTATTGGTCTCAAGGTTCTAGATCCCATATGTTCTTGCATCAGGATCTCAAAAGCTTGCAAAGCTCATGTCTAGTAGTAGCTACACACACTGAATCTGACTGTAGAAAGCCTCTTTTATTTTATGATCTCTGCAATTCCAGTGGCTGTCTTCACTGATGCTTCTGTCTTAGGGTATGGGGGGCATTTTCAGGAGTAAGCTTTCCAAGGTGTATGGGTGCAATGAGAGACCAGTCCATACGTAAATGTTCTGGATGTGAGGGCAGTCCTTGCCTGTTAATTCTTGAAGGACTTCTTGCATCAAGCTGTGACTGACAGCCACACCAGCAACATAGTAATGGTTTGTTATATCAACAGTCCTTTGGAAATTTACATCCTACCTCCATATCAGGAAGAAATGAGGGTTTGAGAATAACTTTTGTCAACCCAACCACTTCCTTGTTTCAAATCACACTGCCTTACTTGTGACTAGACTCTGTTTCCTTGTAATAGCTTGTGAGTGCTCCCCTGCACCATCAGTAGTTTTGTTGATGTTTAGTCACTAGCAGAAGCCTTGCTGTAATCTGATTGCACCACTCATGAGAATCGGTTGCAATAAATGTTTGGGGAAATGTTCCAGGAATATGTCATCCAGAAATGCTCCCCAGGACTTCTCCAAATTTTCCTCATTTCTTCCGATTCCAAGGTTTATTCAGAAAACCAAAATGGCACAAATTTTAAGCCATTCTAATAGCCCCAGTTTTACTTTAAGTATGATTCTACTTGCTGAGGTCTGTTCTGATGAAGGCTCAATTTCCTTGGCCCTTCAAGGGCCCTGCTGTGTCCCAACCCTCTAGCAAGTCTCATCCAGATCTTATCTCCTTACCTCTAACCACATAGTTGTTCCTTTTCCACTAATGTCCAGAAACCCTGCCACTGTAGTCTAGATTCTTTCCTAAGCACAATAAAGTACAGGGAAACTAGTAAGTGAACTAGGTTTTCTATCTTGATTTCTCCCAAGGAACTAAATCCCTTTACAGCTTCTGTACCTGCAGTTTTGAAGTACTTGCCTCATATTTTTGATGTTTATCTTGGGTACTCCACCACCAAGATATTTTCTTGCCCCTCTTTCTAATTTTTATCAAGATGTCAATTTTATGTCTTCAGTTCTTTGAAAGTATGAAAAATTATTTGAAGTGCACCTTCCCTATTGGATACCACATAAGGACTAGCTTCCTCTGAGAAACCTTAATTTGACTTGGAAAAGGTTACTTTCCTCCATTCAGTCAATTTTCTTTAAGAGAGTTAAGTTACTTAACATGGAAATATCTTTCTTGTGGCAGTCACTTCAGCAAGAAGAAAACAATTGTAAGCCTTGTCCTTCCATCCCCTGTACTTGGTCTTTGATAAAGGTAGGAGCTCCATGCATGCAAAAAATGTCTTTCATGCATATGGTAAACACTGAATCTGAACTATTCGGTTCATCTTCTCGTGTTTTTCTTCGTTATTCCAGTAAAGGTGAATATCTGTTAATCTGTTACACTGCATGGATATCCACAGACCGCTCCAGTTATATGTGGAAAGGACAAAAGGTATTGGAAAACATTCTCACTTGTATCTGGTTGCAGTGTGTCTAAGGTTACAGTAGCAAAATTGCTAAAAGGTAGCATTAAATACTGCTACATTTGACAAGAGCTGTGGCTACCTTTCTGGTATTCCATATTACATCCTCTGATGTTTGTGCAACAGCAATGGGTCTTTATTAAATGTGCAAAAAAATGAAAGCTGGTTTATGATCTATCTAGGTGAAGGTTTTCATTTTGGGCCACAGTAACCAGAGGTATAATCTGGTGAGGTGAACGTCACCGAGAACATTTGATCTAGTGTACACTGCTGCTACAGAGGATGGACTTCCTCATGTCAGATACAAAGACCGTAGTGATAGAGCTGGATGAACAGCTCTTCTTAAGTAACGTACCACAACCTTCTTTCTCCTTTTGCTGACTTAGTATGATATTTTGCCTGCTTTGCATAGCATACCAGAGCTTGGGAAAGGAGTAGGTTTGCTCAGACAATTATGGGTAAATGGTGAGGGGCTAGTCACTTGGGAGGGTTTAAAATACTAAGCTGCCTTCCCTCTGATAGCAGAAGTTATGCTGCTACTGCGCGGATGGACTGGGTCATGCAGATCTTTACTCAAGGTAAGTACATAACTTTCGTTTTTGAGCCTTTCTGTATACTGCATGTTTTCCAGCCCTGTATTTTTTTCTGATAAGAAATCTTGATGCCGTTTCAGGCTGTTTCAGGTGGCTTTTTTGGATGCTACAAAACCACAACATTTTGTTCAATTAATGGGCTGGATCTGTGTCATTTGAAGTAGTACAGTAATGTCCCTGTAGTCATTTTTTATGATTGGCCAATTGTTCTATAACTTTATCCTTTTTGCCATGTCTCTTGATGCTGCATTACTGAAATTAAAAGTGATATTACTACTGCACAGGTATTTATTTTTAGAAGACCATCTTGTAGGTCTTTGTCATCTGCAGTTTGCAATCGGCACCATATGCAGATATCTAGAACCCATTTCCTATCTTTATATTTCAGAAGCATAGTGTTACACCCTTTCTAACCCCATTGGGGGTTAGATAGGTAACATGTACCCTGACTTAACTTGTTTTGTAATTCCTACCTTGCTGCATTTACCCATTTTAACGGGGAAATTGAGAACATTTGTTTGTATTTTGTCATTGTACTCATTTAGAGCTCGCTTTAAAGAAACTATACAGTACCTAATTATCACACTGTACTGATGTTTAATTGAGCGCTTAGACTTCTGCCTAAGCACACTGCTCAATGCTGTAAACTTGTCGTAACTGTTATTTTGAACTGATTTTGAACTGCTGCATCTAAAATCTTGCTGTTACTTAGATTTAGGTCTGAACAAGTGATAAAACTGGGCATAGTACTCTGTGTAGTGTACTATTTAAAGAGCGCGTGCTGCCCACGGAGCACGCTTAACCAAAGTTTAAACTTTGCTACATCTTTGTTTACAGCATTTCCTATATGTTGGAAGTCGCTGCTTTGCAGTATTGATTTGTACATAGATTTAGGTCTGAACAAGTGATAAAACTAAGCACCGTACTCTGTTTAGTGTTCTGTTTAAAGAGTGCGTGTTGCTTCTGAGTACGCACAACCACAGTTTAAACCTTGCTGATTTTGTTTATAGCATTTCCTATTTGCTGGAAACGTGCTTAGCACCAGTGTTAAAATAGTCTGAAACTGGCAATTCTATGTTTATGCCTCCCTATGGCTCTTACCATAAGTAAGATTAATTTATACTAACGTCAGTTATCTTCTCTCCTTATTTCTCTACTTTAGGCAGCCCCCAAGCTTAAATACCACCCCGATCCCAACTCATTACCGACCAGAGAAGACACTCCAAGTGCGAATGCACTAAAAAGACTGTGTTTGACTCTAAATCAAAACACCTAGTAGTTGCCCAGGGTAAAGCACCGACCAGCCTAAACGTGTTTTATATCACGTACCTACTGCAAAAAGAACTTACTTTATTGAAAAGTCATAAAAACAGTATTTTTAAACCTGCTGTTACATACCAGTATTTTTATACCTGCTGTTAAATACCTTTAAACCTGAAGAAATCCCTCTCTGTGCCCCTCCCTGCCCCCTATTCCCACCGCCCCAGTACCTCTACATTTATTGGACGCTAAGCCCATCCCCCTTACCACCATCCACCACGACTGTCCCTCACCCGTACCACTTCCTCCCTTTCTCCACCAGTATTCAATACAAAGTCTACTCCAGTCCGCCCACCCCTTTTCCCTCCCACTGTCACTTCCTCCTCCCTCCTCCTTCCTCCAGTACTCACCAACTTGCAGCAAGGTAGTTCCCACAGCTAACACTACCTACCTACCCCCCCCTCAACATGAATAAAATCACTATTAGTATGTTCTCCCTCACAACAATACTACTTACCTTATCTTATCTGGTAACTAGATATGATACCCTTGACCCAGGTAGCACCTACTTCCCTTATGGTCAGACCTCCCTGCACTCCCATGACTCCTCCAAATTCATTCAACCCTCTCATCACCCTGCTATTAATGTGTGCTCCAACAATATCCACCCTACCCTCTGGTACCCGAAACATCCTCAATAAAGGGACATCTTAAACTTCTAATGAAACTCCAAAGATTTCTGGATTATTTAAAAAAATCCATAACAAAAGATGGTGACATCCACCCTAACCCAGGCCCCACCACTAACATTGACCCAAACCCTCTGAACACTGCTATAAGTCCAGCAGGCTCCATGCTTCACCTTAACCTAAGAAGTATTAATAACAAAGTACACAGCTTGCATGCTCTACTTGCAACCCACTCCCCTGACATCATGTGTCTCTCAGAAACTTGGCTCAAACCTAGCACTAAGGATGAGGAAGTCATCCCACCTGGGTATAACATCCTCAGAGCCGACAGAACCACTAAAAAGGCGGTGGAATAGCAGTCATGTTCAAGAACTCCTTGAATATCATTAGGAATCCACTCCAACCTCCAAAAGTCCATAACCAGGAATTACTTGCTCTGAAGCTATCCCTAAACAACCAAAAAAGTATTAATCTCCTAGTCATATATCTCCCTCCAGGCAACAATTCCGAATCCCTTGAACAAACTCTGAGTTGGCTTTCCACCTTCTATCCCCAGGAAACGATTATTTTAGGAGATGTTAACATCGACTGGTCTCTCTACTCCTCCCAACTCAATCCACTCCCCATTAACTTACATGGATTTTCCCAACTTATTCATTCCCCACTAGAATTGGAAATGCCCAACAAAAGGAGAGCATCATAGACTGGATCCTTACTAACAAGAATCCTTCCAACTATACCTCAGGGACCCTCCCTAACGACCTTAGTGACCACCTTATCACTTTTATTATTAAAAACAAATGCACAACTACAAACCCCCTCACCAGATTAGTCAGAAACAGCAAGAATTTTGTCCCTGATCAATTCCTTGCTGACCTCCGTCTTGTAACTGGTCCATCCTAAAAACTCTACCCTTAGATCAGAGCGTGTCATACTTTAATGACACCTTCCTTAAAATACTTGACTATCACGCTCCCAAGCGACTCATTAGAACTAAGGATTGCACCTTGGCTAACTAATGATTCTAAAACTAAAATTAAACTCAGAGACCAGGCCTGGAACAAATGGAGAACCACTAAAACCCCTCTAGATCGCATCAAGTTTCTTCAGCTTAGAAACTCAACCAAAGCTGCCGTTATGTCTGACAAAAAACAATATTTCTGTCACCTACAAGACAAATATCAAAATAATCCCAAAAATTCTGGGCAAGTTTCAATCACCTCCTCCATCCAGGCAAATCCACTACCCCCACACCAGAATCACTCATGGACAAAAATCCCAGTGAAATAGCTAACACCTTTAATTCCTTTTTACTGAGACCATCCAGTCCCTTGCTAGTCAGCTCACTTCACCCCTGTGGCTCCCACCCCAACTACCTACCCCACTCAAACTGCCTTTAATTTAAAACCCACCTCCACCTACTACATTCCCTAAAAACTTAAACCAACCACCCTAGCGGCTGACTTACTTCCAGCCAAATACTTACAAATAGCTTCTGATGCCATAGCCTACCCTGTATCAATCTTAATCAACCAGTCAATTGCTGAAGCCTCTATTCCCTCAATCTGGAAAATCTCGTATATCATTCCTCTCCACAAAGGAGGGTTATCCACTGCCACAACAAACTATAGACCCATAGCCATTCTCTCCCCCCTATCTAAAATTTTGGAACGCTGCATTCATAAGCAACTCATCACCCACCTCACACAAAATAACCTCCTGTCCAACACCCAACACGGTTTCCCCCCATCATAGCACAACCACGGCTCTCCTCTCCTTTGTTGATTCAATTAACCTCAACCGAATAACAAACTAATTTCCTCTGCGCTCTTTCTAGACCTATCGAAGCCTTCGATATGGTCAACCACAACCAGCTGCTCCATACATTGGAAACTTTTAATCTTAGCAAAACTACCATAAATTGGTTTAATGCATACCTCACAGGCAGAAAACAGGCGGTACAGTGGCAAAACAAGATTTCAGACCTACTCCCCACGAACATCGGTGTCCCCAAGGATCTATTCTCGGTCCCCTTCTTTTCTCCGTCTTTATTAATGGTCTACACTCTATCCTCCCAAAGCCACCTGCATACAATATGCAGATGACTCCACTCTTATCTGCTCGGACGACTCTCTCACCAAACTCCAAGTCACAACCCAAAACTGCTTTTCTATTGTCGAAAAATGGTTCTCAGATCTAAAACTCCTACTTAATCCAACTAAAACCAAATTGCTCCTATTCTACCCTCGCCAGCGACTTCTTATGGCACGGAACCTCCCCATACCCCCACCTCAACCTTCATTGTGTCCTCTAATAACGGTACCAAAATTTATCCTGTCACCCACACTAAACTACTTGGAGTGACAATTGACCACAAACTGAGATTCGACATCCATGTAAACCAGGCCATTAAATCACTTAACAAGAAACTTGGGTCCATGTATAAAATAAAGAAATTTTTAACCCCCACACCAAACTAACCATTGCCCGTACCCACCTCCTACCCACACTCCTCTATGCCTCCCCAATATTCTCCTTCCTTCACAAGAAAGAGCTTAATA
The DNA here is from genome assembly GCF_019279795.1 of Protopterus annectens. Classification (NCBI taxonomy): domain Eukaryota; kingdom Metazoa; phylum Chordata; order Ceratodontiformes; family Protopteridae; genus Protopterus; species Protopterus annectens. The sequence goes on from NC_056730.1 coordinate 1,118,162,847, forward strand.
AACTATCCACTACCTATAACCACATAGCTAGATTCATTACCGGACTACCCTACCGCACCCATCACTGCCTAAATCTAAAAACACTGGGATGGCTAGAATTGCCCAACATCCTCAAATTTAACCAACTTACAGAGGCATTCAAAATCATAAAACACCCTGAAAAACTCCCTCACTGAAGAATAGACTTACCCCTACTCTAATCTAACATCCCTAAGGTCATCCAAAAGTATTCAAGTATTAACTATTAAATCTACTAACTCGGTGGTGATGCACTGTACGCCAATTCCATTGGCAAAAACTGGAATGCTCTCCCCAACAACCTTAGACTTATACCCACTCTCCACCAATTCAAAATACAACTTCGAACTCTATTAAAATCTCAATGGCTATGTCCATGCTCTAATCCAGACTAATAGCTCAGGCTCCCAACTCAACCCGGCCTACATAGGCCTCCATCCAGCCCTTAACTTAAGGGTCCACTATTAAGCCCTAATTACTCATCTTTACTAACTTATATCACTAATTGAATTTTTCTTTTTACCTACTGTTATATTTTTGTATTTTTAATGTTGCCTGTCTCAATTTCCTAGCTTATGTCACTATATTTTTATATTTTATATTTTTTATGTACCTCTGTGCTTTGGAGCTTTTCTCCCCGGGTCTCCACTGAAAATGGATATGTATCCAGTTGGACTAACCCGGTCAACAAATGTAAAATAAATAAATAATAATAAATTTGTTCTGTTACTTAACCAGTGTTTTAGCCATTGAATAGCACGCACTCCAGCTCCAGTGCTTATTGCTTTTCATTTTTCAGTAATTCGATCATATGGAATAGTATTGTGATTTGCAGGGACAGGATTAGTAGCATGCACTTCATGTAGTGTTTATCTCTTCAAAGGACTTAATTCAAAAGTCAATAGATACCTTTAACAAACCCATATTGTTCCATTTCTCACAGCAGTACTTAACCCTAGATCATTTTGTAAGCTCCATTGTGCTTTTTCCTCCGTGATTTTACATGGAGTACTGCTCAAGCTGATAAATCTAAAGATGTTTGGGACCAATATGATTTTCCCCTTACCTTTGCGAATTGGTGCCATATTGGTCTGTTGTCATCAATTATGTAACCGTGCAAGTACTGACATTTTATTTAATAAAGCTGATACTTTTTTTTAGGAATGTTTCCTTTGATTCTTTCAGGGAAACCACTGATAAGTTGCCTAGTCCAGTGGGACTTGTGGTGTTATTGTTATTTATAGTTGCAGGTGATACAGGTCTTAGCTTATTGTGAAGTTTGCATAGAATTTTGCTACAAGAATATTCATGGTGTAATACAACTAGGTAATCTGTTAAGATGTTAAATTTGCTGTTCTCTCTTTTCACTTTTCTTTTTTTTTTTCTCAATTCTTTTTTTATTTTCCAAATACATTTGAATGAATTCCATAGTATTTTTACATAACATCTTAAATAACTATGTACACTATTTACATTAGCCTGACACTGTAACACATCTTGATGTATAGTTACTAATCAACGATGAGACTTTTCCCCAAGGGTTGTTGATAAATGGCTTTGGATAAATTCTTAGTTCTGTAATTTTAATTTCCAGTAATGCTGTGGTCTTCAGTAGGCTGTAGAAGTCTTCCAAAGTTGGTATTGTTCTTTTAGAGTTTTGAACAATGCAACTACAGGGTCTGAATTAGTAGTTCCTAATGTGCCAACGGATATGAACTTTCAAAAGAGAACTACGGAGACAGATGCATATGTGGAAGTGGAACTTAATGTTGATGCTTATAGACAAACATCCCCCCCCCCCCACGTACAATCATTACCAACAAAAGAGGGGATTTTAGCATATATAACTTTTCTGCATTCCAAATTAAACCTAATGTAGTAGAACTACTAGCGAAGGGTTTATCATTTGTACCTACTAAACCAGTTAATATGGTACAAACAATTATGGATTTTAAGTACTACATTAGAAAACTTAATTTGCAGGTAATTTTCAAAGCTGAACAGATTATTACATCTGAGTACTATGTTCCTAGCACTTTCAACCCATTAAACCACCCACTTATAGCAGCATTTGAGAAAATATGTGAAATTGATTTTAGGAATTTATTAACAGAAAAACTATACCTCCCAAGGAATGTAGGGTGGGATGATTGGGCAGCCTGTAATGATTTTTGTCAACTACCAGTTAGAACTTTAAAACCTGACAAAGGGGGAGGATTGGTAATTATAGGGAAGGATTGGTATATCCAAAAGATGACCAATCTTTTGGATACTGACACGTACATCCCTGTTAATGTGAACGAATTCAATGTAGCTTACAGGAAAATTAAGGAATATCTAAATGTATTCATCGAACAGCTTATAGACATTCCCTTGTTGAATTATCTAACTATGCTAGCTCCTATGACATCAATTTTGTTCAGTGTACCTAAAATTCATAAATTATAACAGATCCACCCATGAGACCATTAGTTGATGCCCATCAAAGCATAACCTACCATATAGCTAAAGTAGTGGACAATATTTTTAAAAAACACCAAAGCAACGAAGAACAAATTTGTAAAGATTCCTGGTCTTTTCTATCAAAATTAAATGAACTTCCTTATCAAGAAGAATTCAACTTTCTATCTGTAGACGTTAGAGATCTCTATACGTCAATTCCTCAAGAGGAAGGAATCGAATATGTTCTTCGGTTCCTTAGTGCCAAAGGTGCATCATAGACCAAATTAGTCAGTACCTTGTTGGAAATTGTACTAACAGTTATTTTCTGTTTGACAACCAACTCTATTTGCAGAAAATTGGGGTGGCAATGGGGTCCCCATGTGGGGCCAGTTTTGCCAACACAGTCATGGCCTATTGGGAAAGAGAGCATATTTTCTCAGAAAGACAGCATATTTTCTCAGAAAGACATCTTATGGATAAGTTATTTTTCCACACACGCTTTTTGGATGAAATTTTTGTCATCCATAAGGGCAGTTTGGATGAAGTTATGCAGTTAGAATATTTAAAACGAACAACTGAGTTTTTGAAATTCACTTACACTTTCCATAAAGAAATAATAACCTATCTGGATATTGAAATCTTTAAAAATCAAATTCACAAGAAGATTAGCTGCTAGAATTTATAGGAAGGATACCTTCTCAAATACATACTTACATTTTAGTAGCTCACACCCCTTTCACCATAAAAAAATCAGTAAATAAAGGCCAGTTGGTTCGGGCTGCAAGGATGGTCACAATTGGCACTGATTTTTTAAAAGAATGTGACAAAATAGCTGACGTGTTTCTTTCTAGGGGTACCCGAGAGACCTCATTGATGAAATCATGACGGAGATTACACAGAAGAGGTCTAATGGGTTCTATACCCCATTATTGCAGGGGAAAGCCCTTTCATATTGTAATAACAATATTGACATCAATCATGTTACAAACATGTCTCCGGTTTCTTTCAATTTAACATTTAGTCCAGAAAGTGGATGGATTATTACTATAATAAAGAGAAACTGGAATTTAAGTAACAATCTTGAATTGCGTACACTACTAGGGCTATACCCCTCTTTCACTTTTAAGAAGGGTAAGAACCTGAAAAATCTTTTGGAAGGAAGTAATACTAGGGCTATAAGGAACCTAGGTATAACTTGTGTGAATTTTGTAATTACTGCAAATTCATGGATATAAGGTACACATTTTCCATTAGGGATCATTGCTATAGTATCACCTCGGGCAGATTCAATTGTAATTCTACCTATGTCATATATTTAGCTCAATGTCAACTATGTCCCGCTTTTTATGTCAGGAAAACCGACCATAGACTACGAGAATGGGTATATGAGCATCTTTATTATATTAGGAAAGAAAAAACTGAAAATGCCCTAGCTAGTCACATTAAAGGGAATTCCACCCACAGTTTCACCTTTAGAGTTATTGACCATATTCCAAAAGATTTAAGGGGTGGACCAAGATCCCTATTGTTGGAGAAAAGGGAATTAATGTGGCAGATCCATGTGGATGCTTGCCACTACCCTGGCATTAATGATTGTTCGATACAATGCCTTTTAAAAGTCAAAAACTTGAGCAGGTAGTTCATAATATTTACGGTTAATGATTGCTACAGGTTAGTGTGGTAAACAACTTATAGGGTGAACGTAAAGGCTAAGTTTTACTTATTTGTAAAGAATAGTCTTGTGCTAATCAACATTATTATGTATTTTTTTAAAAAAAATTTCTTAGTACTATATTTGTATGTTGTACATCTATTGCACTAAGGCTGCAAGCAGTATTGACTGTTAGGCTGATGTATTTTTGCAAATTCAGAGACATTTACCAAGGCTAATTGATATTCATTAAGCAATTAAGTCAACAGGAGAATGAAGGGGAAGTGTACTTGAGCAACTTTGCATTTGCTGTTAGTTGTCTGAAGAAGTCTAGTTATTTAACTAGACGAAAAGCGCTTAACTTCACTTTGTGGTATTACTGGTTTTATTTTTGTTTTATTAATAAAGAGCTGAAGAGTCTGAGGTGCTGTCTATTACTGCTTTGACTTGTTTTGTTGCAGTTTGTGGTGCTGTTTGTGTTCTTCAAAAGTTGGTATTGTGTTTGTATTCCATCTTCTTGTTTTACACTTCCTTAAATTTGCAAGTATAGTTCATACTAGATACATGTTTGACCTATTAAAATGAGGACCCTCGTTCACATTTAATAATACAAGAGCTTTAGTTAAATAAAATCATTCAATAAATAAAGCTTGTAGAAAGTTATTAATACCATTCCAAAATGGCATAGTTTTAACACAATCAAAGAAAACGTGGTTCCAATCTGCGTTGTGTACTTGCTCACATCTCCAACATATTCCTTTAATGGAAGGACTAATTTTACTGATTTTGTCTGGGGTTAAGAATGCTCTGTGCAAGCATTTCCAATTAAAAGCTTTCAAGTATTGTGTAAAGGGTATATATTTTATCGATAATAAGTTTTTTTTGTTTTATTACCTTTAGTTAACTGTATTGAGCGTCATTTTGTTATATATTTCCAATATGAGGCTTTGGTTGTTGTTTTATAGTTTATCAATATTTTGTAAATTTTTTAAATACGGTTTCCCATGTCAGTCATTATATATGATTTCATATATGTATTTCGTAAATTTAGGTATTTCTTTAAATTAAGAATTGTTAATTATTCTACTTAAATCTTGCGAATGACAAAATACTCTGTAAAGTTAGCCAGTCCTGTTGTGGAATTTTGTATGTTGTTTTTATTACTTGCTTATTTAAAACTTTTAGTTCTTATACATTGGACCCAACAAACAAATCATTTCTGTTCCCAGGAATCTCTCTATATTTTATGTGGAAAGTTCTTTGTGACTATAAATGGTGCTAAAAGATCAAACCAGATTTTTAAATCTATATTTGCATTAATAATCTTCCTAAATAAGTCAATGTAATCATTAATTATATGAGTTTTAGTGGGTTTAGTTATGTTATATTGCATACTGATACATATGTGCCATGGCAAATCTGTTTGAAATTATTTTTGTAAATCAAATTCATTTATTGATACTACAGTTAGTAATTCTTTGCAATTTGCAGAGTAATTTGGACTTATCCAGTATGAGATTGTTTTAGATATTGATGCTTTTATATATGTTTCTATATCAGGAAAGTTTAATCCTCCCTGTTTCCATGGTCTGATATGAAGTATTAACACTATTCTGTTTCTTTTAGGAAACCATAAAAATTTTGTTAGGCATGAATTTATTTCTGTAAGTATATTCCTTTCTAGTAATGGTTGTATTGCTAAGGCTATATATAAGATCTTGGGCAGTAAAACCATTCTTCAAATGTTAATATTTTGTTCCATTTTTCCACAGAGATTTTAATTGTATTAATGATGATATTGTAGTTTTTTTAGACTAATTCATTATTATCCTTGCATAACTGAATTTCTAGATATTTTAAGGTAGATTCTTGTTTCCCTATGATGTGATCCCCCTTAGTCTGCAGTTCTTTTTTTTCATTTAAAAATAAAAATTTTGATTTTGATTTATTGAAATGGAGTCCTGAAGTCATGTGAAATTTGTCAATTAATGTATCTAATTCTTGTAATATTGTCTGAATGTATAAACCAACAACAGCAGTCAACCTATATGGAAAACTTAAAAAATCACGAGCTGGAAAGTATAAATAAAAACTAGTTTATTTATACTTTCCAGTTCGTGATTTTTTTAAGTTTGCCATATACGTTGACTTCTGTTGTTGGTTTGTATGTTCGGACATTTACTTTATTACTCCAGTGGTCAAAAGTTACTCTTTGGTACGGTATTTTTAGTATTTTTCGTGTTTCTTCTAATAATGTCTGTTTTGTATTAGATAATGTTAATAATATGTCATCAGCAAATAGCATTACTTTAGAATTGTATTATTCATAGACATCTATTCCTTTGATTTTTATATTGTTACGAACTGCATCTCCCAATATTTCAATAGCCAAAGCAAATAGAATCGGTGACATGGGACATCCTTGTTTAGTGCCATTTGTTATATGTATAGATTCAGAGGTAAAAAGACCAAACTTGACATACGCTAAATTATTTGTGTGTGTGTGTGTATATGTATATATATATATATATATATATATATATATATATATATATATATATATATATATATATTCTTTAGGAGATGAACAAAGGATGCAGGAAATTCAAATAGCATTAGGATCTTGAATAAATATTCCCAATTTAGGGAATCGAAGGCTTTCTCTATATCTAAGCCAATTGAGTGTTTGTTTTCTTTATTAACATAATATATAAGAGAAATTATCCTTTTAATATTCTCATGTGTGTGCCTGTGATGTATAAATTCAGTGTGATCATTATTTATTGTTTTGGATAGTGGTATTCTCATTCTGTTAGTTAATATTGTCCTAAAAATCTTAGTCATTATTTAATAATGATAAAGGTCTATATGAGGTGCAGAGGTTTGGGGATTTGTTTTCTTTTAGGATTGGTGTGATTAAGGATAATCTCCAAGAGAGTGGTATTAAAGCCTGTGATTGAATTTCTAATAGCGTTTTATGGAAGAGGGATAGTATCTTTGAAGTAAAAAGTTTATATATTTCCATAATTATGCCATCTATGCCTGGAGCTTTATTATTTTTACCCTCTTTTTATTGCATCTGTAATTTCTTTGTAGGATATGGTTGCTTGCAGATCTAGTTTTAATTTTTCTGTTTTTTTTTTTATATTAGAACATTTTTCATCTATATTTAATTGATCGATATGTATATTTTCTTCTAGGAAATGTTCCATGTAGTGATTTCTGTAGGCAACAAGAACGTCACCTATATTCAAGACATTTTTCCCTTTCTTTTCATGGAAGATACTTTTAATGTTATTAGCTTTTGATTGTATTTTGATTCTTGTGGATAAATTATGTAGATATTTGGGAGAAGTGGCCAAGGTATTAATTTTTAGTTTTTCTAAAGCTAAACTACTTTTATGTGTTAGAATTTTGTTGTATTTATTGTTTAATACTTATACTTTCTTTTTCATTTCCAGATTTTGATTTTTTTCAGCTTTTACTGACAAAAATGTGGATTGTAGATCTAATAATTCAGAATCCCATTCTCTGATTTTTTTTTAATACCAAGTTAGGGTTTTACCATATATGTAAGCTTTTAAGGAGTTCCATATATTTTCATAGGTAGGTACTAGGCTAGTGGCCCTAGGGCCTATGTAAGCCTAGCCAAAAAAGGTATACTGGCTTTCGCCACCCAAGAAAATTATTTTCCTGAGCCCCTGTTGAGCAGAGACACAGAGGTGATCTCCAGGGTGAATTTTCTATTTCCCATCCAATCAAGATTTTTCTTGAAGAGTGCTAATGAGGAACTTTGATATAGATATGTAGATGTCCTTCAAGGATGCATCTGCAGTCCTTACATATGGGTTGTCCTGCCTCAGGCAGCCCTTCGGTCGGCCGGATTCCAAAGTCTGGGTCCGGCGTCGGCTGATGTCGCCCTTTTCCCCGACGTCAGAGCACCTGGGGTATAAAATCGTCAGCAGACGCCATCTTCCTCAGTCTTTCTTGCCGCACGGTGCCCGAAGCAGAAGCAGTTTGCAAGTGCCGGTCGGCCAGCTCCTGTGATTTCAGCTACCAAAGTCTTCAAAAAAGCTAAGTACCCCGTTGGGGACTCTTTCTTGCCTCAGCCGATGTCAGATCAAACGATTAAAGTTAATAATTGTTTAAATTGTGGGAAACAAATACCTCATAAGGATTTCCACTCTTACTGCTTACCTTGCCTAGGCCCAGACCACGACGTCTCGGCCTGTACAGCCTGTGCTTCCTTCAATAAACGCACTCTTAGGCGTCAGGCAGAGTTTGCAGAGGAATATTTTGGGCAAATTTACTGCTACAAAATGCCGTCGGAGCTTCCAACAGCTCATTTACCCAAAAAACGTAAGGAGAAGGACCGACACGCGCGGTCCGCGGTTCCGGCCGACTCCACACCCAGGCCTACCGCTAGTGTCTCGGTCTCTGCTGAAACCGAATCTCTACCGATTCCGACCGACGACACCGCGCAGCCGGTACCTTCGGTACCGGAGGCTTACACTGGGTCGGTCTTAGAATTACCTTCTGAAACCGGTGCTCCGGAGATATCAGACACCATTTCTGTGGATAAAACTACCCCAGCACGTGGGGCAGCCAGGCCTCCTGTATCCAAAATCTCTCCCTCCCAAGGCTATTCCTCAGGGATCCTCAACAGGTTCACAAATTTTAAGCTTAGCTGAGGACCTTATCTCCTTAATCAGGGGCTCTCAGCCACACCCAGACAGGGGCTCTCAATCTCCTCCAGGCAAAAGGCCCAGTGTTGAGCAGACAGATCCCCAGTCCTCTGATGAGGCCTCAGATGACTCTGCCCTTTCAGATTACCAGGAGGAGGCCTTTCCGGCCTACGAGGATTCTGATGCAGAGGAATCTATTCCCTCGGCCTCCCCCCCTGAAGAGTTGTCCTTCGGGGAGACCCTTCACTCCATGAGAGAGCATTTTAAATGGCAAGGCCAGGAATTCTCTGATTCCAGGAAGAGGTTAAGGACTTTTTTGCATTTGCCTCAGCATAGACCTTTGGCTATTCCTCCTGTTTTAAATGTTATAGAGGATGTGTACTCAGAGTCTAGTATTTCCCCAGACTCCCTTCCTCCGGCTCCTGTCAAACCCGACAGGTACTACAGGGTCCCGGACACACATCTATTCCTTTACAAGGGCCACTCAGCTGACCCAGAAACTATTTCCCAGGGGCCTAAAGGGGTTGCAACCTCCACTACTAAGAACCCACTTCCTTCTGAAAGGGAATCCAGGGCTTTAGAGAGATGGGGTAAAAAAGTGTACACTTCTTCCACTCTTTCTATGTGAGCATTGAATTGTTAATTCCATATGATACAGTATCAAGAATATCTGTTAGATGAATTGCATAAAAAACTAACCTCACCTGAACCCCTAGATCGAAAGGTGCTTCAGGATCTGGTGCATAACTCCCAGCAGGTTAGCAACCATTTTTTACAGTGTGGTTATGATGCATTGGAAGCTTCATGTAGGTCAGCAATGACAGGTGCAGTCATACGTAGACATGCTTGGCTGAAGGAACAGACACTGCCAGATCATGTTAAAGCAAAGCTTCTGGATGCACCCCTGGAAAAACAAAAGTTATTTGGTTCCACGGCTCAAGAGGTCTTAAAGAAATTTGAGGAAAAGGCTAAGTCAGTACAGACACTCAAAGATTTTCTCCAGGTCCAACCACCAAGATTCAGCAGAAATTGGCCTTCTAAGAATTGGTCCTTTCCGGACACAGACAGATTTCAAAGAGGCAAAAATAGGCGTGCCAGAGGTAGAGGGCAAGCTAGAGGCTCCTAAAGAGGACGTCAATGGCAGCCTCCTAACCAAAGAGGTAGTGCAGGACCTACACCTGCTGCACAAGGACAAACTCAATGACTTGACTTTGACCCCGCCAACCAGGGCTCAATTGGAAGCACCTTTGGGCGGAAAGGTATCTTTATTCTCAGGAAATTGGCACATTATTACAAGGGACAAATGGATACTGCAAATAGACAAAGGATACAGATTCCATTTTCATACATTACCAAAAAGACAAGGCATGCCAAATCTGCCACCGAATCAAAGGACAGAGGCTTTCAAGCAAATTTCCAACCTACTGCAAATGAAAGCAATAGAAAAGGTTCCTCTCATAGAACAAGACCAAGCATTTTATTCCAGACTATTTCTTGTCCCAAGAAAAGAAAAGCAATGGAGGCCTATTCTGGACTTGTCCGCACTAAATACTTACCTCATTGTGCCAAAATTCAAAATGCTGACCTTACAGCAACTCCTTCCCATGCTGGGCAAGGGGTCCTGGCTGGTAACTCTAGACCTCAAGGAGGCATACCTGCATGTCCCTATCAGACAAAGTTGCAGAAGACACCTCAGATTTCTTGCAGGTTCAGAGCATTATCAGTTCTCAGCATTGCCCTTTGGCTTATCTACTGTGCCCAGAGTATTCACGAAATGCCTGGCATCAGTAATTGCACATTGCAGACTTCAGGGGATTCAAATATACCCATACCTGGACGACTGCCTTATACAAGCGGACAGCAAACAAACATTGGTAAAACACTTGAATTATGCCATTCGCCTACTTCAGGCTTTGGGATACACAGTCAACATTCAGAAATCAAGACTTGTTCCATCCCAAAGAATAATTTTTCTGGGTGCAAAACTAGATACAACCACCCAAATGGCTTTCCTCACAGAAGAAAAACAAGAACTACCACCAGATTATTTCAGAAACCTGACAAAACAAACCCAACTGATTGCAAGGAAAATCCTGCAGGCCCTGGGTTTCATGGCGTCTTGCATTCTTCTGATTCCACAAGCAAGGCTGCATATGAGGAAACTACAATGGTACCTAAGGAGTCTATGGTCTCAACACAGCCACAGCCTAGAAGCTTTGATCCCCCTCATTCCATGCCTTCAAAAGGAATTCCTGTAGTGGGCTCAAGCAAGCCAATCAAACATGGGTCTGCCTTTCAGCAAACCAAATATCAGCCAAACCATTACAACGGACGCCTCAGACCATGGATGGGGAGCGCACATGGAGGGCAGATGCATTCAAGGACAATGAACACACACAGAATTTTGCCTGCACATAAACCAAAAGGAAATGCTGGCAGTGATACATTCAATCGAGGCCTTCAAGCATTTCCTACATCAAGGCCACCTGCTAATAAAGACAGACAATACCACAGTTATGTGGTACATAAACAAGCAAGGAGGTACCCATTCTTACCCTATTTGCAGGCTGGCAATGAATCTTTGGGAACTTTCCCTAAAACTCAATATAAAGCTGCAATCCCAGTTTGTACCAGGGAAAGACAATGTACTGGCGGACAGCCTAAGCAGAAACATCATGGATCCACACGAATGGATGTTGCACCCAGACACCTTTCTTCAAATAACACAATCATGGGGAAGGCCGGACATAGATCTTTTTGCCTCCCACCACAACCATCAACTGAAGAAATTCTGCACAAGGGTATACCACCCACAAGCATGGAAAGTGGACGCTCTCTCTTTCAGCTGGAAAACTCTAACAGTATATGCATTTCCACCTCTTCCATTAATGACCAAGGTCTTACTGAAGATCAGGACAGAGCAACCAGAAGTGATTCTGATAGCTCCGGACTGGCCAAGACAACACTGGTACCCACTGTTAAGGAGCTTGTCACGCACGAAACCGTGGCCTCTACCACAATGGCCACTTCTTCTGACACAGCACAATTACAAAACTCTGCACTCCAGCCTAAAAACCTTGCAGCTGACAGCCTGGAAAATACCTTGACTCTTCGCCTGGGTAAACTATCCAAAAGGGTAAAGGATATCATCAAGGAAGCTCGGCGGCCTTCCACAAGAAAGGCATATTCAGCAAAATGGAAAAGATTTCGCACTTGGAACTCCACAAAGGGCCAAGATCCGACAGTAATGAGCATTCCACATATCCTGGAATACTTGGCAGAAATGCTCCATAATGGCCTTTCTTACTCTTCCATAAAAATTCATGCTTCAGCAATTTCAGCAGAGTACAACACTGATCCACCTGTATTTTCTCATCCGCTGCTAAAGCAGATGTTCTTCGTCTTCCCTTGCTGTGTGTTTCTAAGAGGGATAAAAAACATCAACCCTCCAAGAAAACCACCAGTGCCTACATGGGACCTTAACTTCATGTTGGAAAAATTAATTCTACCTCCCTTTGAATCAGCAGCCTCTGCAGAATTACAGTTCCTGTCTTGGAAGACTGCCTTCCTTCTGGCCATAACCTCAGCAAGAAGAGTATCTGAGTTACAGGCCCTCATGGCAGTACAACCATTTCTTACTTTTCATCAGGACAGAGTCTCATTGAGAACCACTCCTTCGTTCATGCCAAAGGTGGTATCCAGGGTCTCCCTGAACCAAGCTATTCACCTGCCTACCTTCTTTCCAAATCCACAAAATAAAGGAGAGAAACTTCTGCATACCCTGGACATTCACAGACAGTTGCGCTACTACCTGGACAGAACTAGGACTTACAGGAAAACTGACCAGCTCTTTGTAGCATATGCTGCTGGTGTACAAGGAAAAGCAATTTCCAAACAGACAATTTCAAAATGGATAGGGAATTGCATTCGATTCTGTTACTCTTTTCATGGCAAAACTGTGCCAGCCAACATTAGACCTCATTCCACCAGAGCCACAGCCACCTCCACAGCCTTCTTAAGAGGGGTGGCTACAAAGGACATCTTAGAAGCTGCTACATGGAGCTCCGTGCATACATTTTCCAAGCATTACAACTTACCTTTATATTCCAGATCCAGAGCAGGCTTTGCTACTGCAGTCCTGCAGGGCATTTTAGCTACACCATCCTTTTCTTAGGTCCTACCACCCCCAGCTTGGCTATGGTATTCTACCCATATGTAAGGACTGCAGATGCATCCTTGAAGGACATAGTACAGTTTTGTACCTACCATAAATGTAGATGTCCGATAGGTATGCATCTGCAGTCAGGATTTCCCTCCCTCCTACCCCTCTGTGGTATTCTTTGGGTATTTATCCCTCTTTCTAGCTAGCTGGGGTTATCTATTATGGTGTATTTGTTTTATATTACTGTGCATGTTTGGAATTTTTTGCATCTCTCCAAATTTAGCCTTCATTAGAGGGCACCTGGCATCTGGGGCAAGAAAAACTGAGGAAGATGGCGTCGGCTGACGATTTTATACCCCAGGCGCTCTGACGTCGGGGAACAGGGCGACATCAGCCGACGCCGGACCCAGACTTTGGAATCCGGCCGACCGAAGGGCTGCCTGAGGCAGGACAACCCATATGTAAGGACTGCAGATGCATACCTATCGGACATCTACATTTATGGTAGGTACAAAACTGTACATGTTAAGTTGTCAATCTCGCCTTCATTCTTGCTTGATGGGTTCGGAGCCGATCCTCTGCTCCGACTCGGCACTTGCTAAGCTCGAGAGTCACTTTTACCAGCTCGAGGCAGCCCCATATCCCATGATGCAAGGCGGTAAGTACCCAGATCTCGTTTGCCGCTTATGAGGTCCTCCTTTTACCAGCTCCTGGTAAGTGATTTGCTACTTCGCTATTTTAGCCCCTTTTAACTAAAAAACTCTTTATTGTTAGTTTTAATTTAATTTTAAACATTTTCTGACAGAAATTTGTCTGTCTCTTCTTATTTTTTTAGTCAGACTTTCTCCCATCCCATCCCCCCCCTGTTAGGGTGTGTGTGTGTGTTTTTTAGTTATATCTTTTTGGTATATTTAATTTAATTTCTTTGACTGGTGTGTGTGTCTGTGTTTGCACCATGTCTAAAGAAAGGGTCTCAGGCTTTAAGAAGTGTGACTCGTGCTGTCAGAAAATGTCTCTGACAGACGGTCACACTTCTTGCCTGTACTGCCTGGGGCCTCTTCACCTGCAGGACTCCTGTGCTATTTGTCATTCTTTCAGCCAGAGAGTCCTGCAGGAAAGAAGGAATAAGTTAATTTTGAGGGGCCTTCTTAAGCCGGAGGGCTCTCCGGCTAAGTCGGCTCCATCCAAGACTGCTAAGTCTTCCAAGGCCCAGGCTTCTGTGTCCAAGCCTGCGGCCTCGGCTCCGACTCGTTCTGAGTCGAGATCGGCTCCGGCTGGAGCCGATTCTGGCTTAACTAAGCCTTCGGCACCGATGGCTATCGGTGCCAATTCTGCATCGACCACTTCGGTGTCGGCTCCGATCGGTTCCGACCACCATGTGGCTCAGGCATCGGTGTCGGCTCCGATCGGCTCTGACACCGTTACTTTTGTGGCTGTATCGGCTCCGGCTGGAGCCGATGCATCGAGGCTACCTGTCGGCTCCGATAAGTTGTCGGCTCCGACAGGTTCAATAGTTTCATCGGTTCCGATGGCTCCTTCGAGGAAGAGGTCTAGGTCTCCTTCCTTGGAGCCGATACTTCGGCTCCGGCTTCACCTCTCCTCTCGGAACGGAGCCATCGGAGCCGATCTTCAAGGTCATCCAGGCTTTCTGACCATGATTTAGAGAGTGGTCAGTAGATTACTTAAGTCACAGGCACTGGCCCAAATGTTACATAGTCCGTCTCAACAGACGGCTATTGGTCCACACCCCGTTGCAGTTCCTCCTTCAACTCTACCCCAGAGCTTGGAGTTGGAGTCTTCGGGAATGGTTACTGCTACGGCTGAGGGACAGATACCCCCTTCTGTTCCTTCAGCCTCTACTCTTATCTCCTCTTGGAGACCTTCCCTAGAGGGCTTCGGTGGCCGGGCTTCCATGGTCTCCTCCGAGGGGGTGAGTGGCATCGGACCCTTGTCCGAACCCGCTCTTCCCCGTGGAGCCTCGGCGAGCTCGGCTCCGACATCTGCCTCGGAGACTTCCCTTTCGGTGGTCCCTGGAGTTCCTAGCTCTTCGGAACGGGTTCTCTCGGACCTTCCTGGGAGGGGAGCATTCGAGGTGATGAAGAGTGTGCTGGCCACTGGTATCAGCCAGCAGTCTGTTCCCTTAGCTCCTCCCTCTATAGTGCCTGTTGACATCTCTGCCACTTCTCTTGCTACAGGACCCAGAGATCCTCCGCCTCAGGTTTCCCCATTGGGAATATCCCCCTCTTCCGAGGATTCTCCTGATGTTTCGGGAGATCCTCCTAGGAAGAGGACTTGTAAGAGGAAACATGTAGACTCGACCGAGTCTATCACTTCACATACTGACTTTGATGAGTCAGAGGGATCCCCAAGATCCCCTCTGAGGATGTCTCCTTCTCAGACATCCTAGAACTCCTTAGACAGAGGGAAACTGGCCCACCAATAATCCCTCTGAGGATGAGTCAGTATACCTAGAGGCGTTTGGATCTCGGCCCTCCACCTCCTGGGTGTCTCCGCCTTCGACCCCTTATGCAGGTTATTGCCCGAAGGCGTGGGCTGCTCCTGACTCTGTAGAGCCAGTCCCTAGGAGGCCTTCAAAATTTATTACTGCCCCGTGTGATAAGCAATTCCTCACTAAGGGTGTCCCCGCTGATGCCATGGTGGTGGCTGCTGCCACCAAGAAGGAACTTGCAGATCCTTCCGCACCCGCCCATCCTCCTAATAAGGACTCTAGGACCATGGATAGGTACAGTAAGCGGATGTTTTCCTCAGCGACCTTTGCTATGCGTTCGCTGAATTACCTATGTCACTTCACCAGACTCCAAAGGGATATCCTTAAGGAGCTAGGTGATGTTGTACAGGATCCTACAGCTGCAGGAGCTCAGGAAAAATTGCTTCGCAGCTAGGAACCCTTAATTCCATTGCAAACTCCTCCATGCGGCTAATATCATATGCTGCTGATGGAGCGAGTAGGGCCGCAGGTACAGGTGTGGCTCTTAGACGCCAAGCCTGGATGCGGCTATGTGACTTTGCAGATCCCTTTAAGGCGTCCTTCACAAATTCTCCCTTTGATGGGTCAGCTTTGTTTGGCCCTCAAGTGAAGGAAACTTTGACCAGGTGTGAGCAGGACGGCAAGACTCTTTCTGCCGTAGGAGTCCGTTTTTCCACCCCTTCTAGACCTTACCCCAAAGGACAGAAAGGTGGCAAAATGTGGTTCCGCAAATCCCAAGGAGTCACGCCGGATTCACGTGGTCAGTTTACCCCTAGAGGCAGAGGTGGTAACAACAACAGACGCCGCTCTAGAGGCAGAAGGGGTCCAAAAAACCAGGGAAACAGAGAGCCTCTCTCTGACAAGCCCTTTCAGCATCCCTGAGATATTGCCCGGCTGTCCATCCTTGGAGGCAGTCGGGGGAAGACTATCGCTGTACCCAGAAGCCTGGCGTTCCCTCACTCAAGACAGATGGGTATAGTCGATCATATCCGAGGGTTACAAAATTCCTTTCGAGGAAAGTCCTTTCTATCACTCAAATTCCCTTCCAGATGTACCACCCGGTCTAAGGGAAATTGCAGAGTTAGAAGTCTTAAAACTTCTGCAAAAAAGAGCCATTCAGCCAGTTACGACAGATCATTCAGAGCCCGGAATCTACTCAAGGTTCTTTTTGGTCCCCAAAAAGACGGGAGACTGGAGACCAATATTAGATCTCAGCAGACTCAACAAGTCTGTGAGGAAGACAAGATTCCGAATGGTCACTCTTCAGTCAATTCTGCCCTTCTTACAGAAGGACAACTGGATGTGCTCAATAGATCTTCAGGATGCGTACTATCACATCAAAATCCACAGACGCTCCAGGAGATTTCTCCGCTTTCGGCTGGGGTCCAGTCATTTCCAGTTCAGAGCCCTGCCCTGTGGTCTCACTACAGCCCCCAGAGTGTTCACCAAATGCATGGCAGTGGTCACGGCTCACCTGAGACGTCAAGGATTCCAGGTGTTTCCGTATCTCGACGACTGGCTCCTTTCAGCCACCACCAGGCCTCAGCTTATTCAAGCCAGGGATTACACAATAAAGCTTTGTACTCTTTTGGGCATCTCGATAAACTTCGAAAAGTCATCCTTATCGCCCTGCCAGTCTATTACTTTCATAGGCGCAAACTTAAACACTGTTCGGATGTCAGCTACCCTTACAGATCAAAGAGTTTCAGACATTCAAAGTCAAGTCAGGATCATTCTAGCCAACAAGAAAGTACAGGCCAGAATGGTTCTAAAGGTATTAGGCCTCATGGCTGCGGCCATTACTCTTCTTCCCCTGGCTCGCTTCTACATGCGCCTTCTTCAGTGGATGCTGTTCACACAGTGGTCGTACCAACAACTTCCAATGCGTCACCAGATTCTGGTGACACAGACTTGCAAAGATCATCTTGCTTGGTGGATCACATCTCCCCAGGTTCACCAAGGCAGACACTTTGTACCCCCATCCCCGGTAGCTACTGTCACCACGGATGCCTCCCTGATCGGGTGGGGGGGGTCATTATCAGGGCAGGATGGTTCATGGGACGTGGCAGCCGTTCGAATACCACCTGCACATAAATGTCCTGGAGATGAGAGCAGTGCTTTTAACGTTGCAAGCCCTCAACGACTTTCTTCCCGTAGGGACAATTGCAGTCCACACAGACAACATGTCTGTAGTTTGGTATATCAACAAACAGGGCGGAACCAAGTCCTACCCCTTGTGTCGAGAAGCGCTCAGACTATGGCAATGGGCAATCTCCTCTCATCGGTTTCTGGTAGCAACGCATATCCCTGGGAAAACCAACATTGTAGCGGACAGATTGAGCAGAGCTATTCTCATGCCTCACGAGTGGTCTCTCAAGCAATCTATAGCGGAAGAGATATTTCTGGAATGGGGTCGTCCATGTTGCGATCTTTTTGCTACTCCCCAAAACAGCAAATGCCCAGACTTCTTCTCTCTCTTCCCTCTTCCAGGCCATCCCCCCAGAGACGCTCTGACCCAGGATTGGCCCCAGGGACTTCTTTATGCCTTCCCTCCATTTCCTCTGATCCCTCAAGTTATCCAGAAGGCAACCGTTTTGAGAGCCAAATTGATTCTCATTGCCCCTTACTGGCCTCGACAAGTTTGGTTCCCGTTCCTCCATCGTCACCTTTTGGTACAGCCGTGGCATCTGGACCCAGTGCCAGATCTTCTGATTCACCAATCCGGTCAGCTGCACTGGTCTATCCCTTCTCTCAACCTCACAGCATGGTTGCTCCACTTCCTTCCTTAGCCAGGCTTCCTTTGATCTCTAACTCAGTTAGAGACATCATAGTAGCTTCTTTAAAATCCTCTACCAGGAGGATTTATGCAAGCAAATGGAAACGTTTCTCTTATTGGGCTAAGGCCAAGAGTATTGATCCTTTCACTGCCCCTGTTCAGGCAGTCCTGGACTTCTTAGCAGAGATTTTTCATGCAGGCTCCTCTTTTTCCACAGTCAGAGTTCAATTGGCTGCTATCTCGAACTTTCATGTTGGGATCGCAGATCACAATATTATGTCCCATAGGCTCTGCAGGGCCTTCTTGAAAGGAATTTTCCTGCTAAAGCCTCCAATCAGGAATCCTCCTCCTCAGTGGGATCTAAATTTAGTGCTGACATCCTTGATTCTTCCCCTTCGAGCCAGCTGTTTCTTGTTCCCTGAAATTTCTTTCTTGGAAAACTTTATTCCTAGTGGCTATTACATCGGCCAGGAGGGTGTCTGAACTTCATGCTCTATCGGTTCGACCCCTATTTGGTTTTTCACAAAGACAGAGTATCATTGAGAACTAATCCGACCTTTTGCCTAAGGTCACCTCAAAACCAATTTGAATCAATCCATTGATCTCCTGTATTTTTCCCAAACTATTCAGACAGAGCCGATCAAAAACTACATTATCTTGTTGTCCACCGTCAACTCAGATATTATTTGGACAGAACAAAAAATTTAGGAAATCTGATCAACTTTTGTTTCCTATGGATAATAAGAAAGGCCTTCCTGTTTCTAAAGTGACCTTGTCTAGATGGCTTTCTTCGGTCATCTCTGAAATTTATCTGCTCAGGGGAAAACAGCTGTGCTCAAAACCTAAAGCACATTCAACTAGGAGCTTAGCTACTTCTACAGCCTTTCAAGCTAGACTTCCTTTAGACACTATTTGTGCAGCGCCACTTGGGCCACTCCTCATACTTTTGTTTCCCACTACAAATTGGACTTGGCCTCCAGGGACAGAGCCAGTTTTGGCTCTACAGTCCTCAAGAGTCTGTTCCATTGAGCCACCCAGGATAGAGGTGCTAGGGACGCGGTCCCATCAAGCAAGAATGAAGGCGAGATTGACAACTTAACATTAAGAAGTTATGTACCTACCATAACGTTCCATGTTAGTTGTCTTCTCGCCTTCTTTCTAGCGACCCTCCCTCCTTCCCCAGGCCTGGACAGACCTTTCTATAAGAAATTATTATGCTGAAGACCATTCAGACCTGGTCCTTCTTCCATCCTGTAAGTTTTCTTCTTCCTTTGGAAGTGTTTTTATGCTTGGTGCTATTGCCCTTTGTCATCAAACGAGATCTGGGTACTTACCGCCTTGCATCATGGGATATGGGGCTGCCTCGAGCTGGTAAAAGTGACTCTCGAGCTTAGCAAGTGCCGAGTCGGAGCCGAGGATCGGCTCCGAACCCATCAAGCAAGAAAGAAGGCGAGAGAAGACAACTAACATGGAATGTTATGGTAGGTACATAACTTCTTATTTTGTTCCAGAGAGTATATTGAAGTCTCTGGGACAGGAATCTATCCCTCTAGCAAGTTCTGTTTATTGTGGTGACAAGGTTTAGGTCCCTAGAGCGTGTAGCTCGGAGGGATTGGGATTTCTTTAAGTGGAGCATGTCCAACAGCTCTGGGTTTGACATAGCTTTATATTTTAGGGAGAGATATCGCCTCTGAGTAGGCGATATGCGATGGGGTAAAGCTGGAGTTTTTTGAGACAGTCTGCGTAGGTCATCTGTTTGAGGTTGGTAATCCTCTTTGTGAGGTATTTCTGCGGCCTTTCCAGTTGTAGATGTCTTGTGAGGTACATGCCAAAAGAGCCGTTGTACTCTATAATGGGGTCTAATGAATGATGAGTATAGGGAAACAATGACCAACCTTTTGTGATGAGGTGTGCCATGTAGAAGGATTTCCTGACTACTGTGATGTGATTATCAAAGGAGAGACTACTGTCCACCTGTGTCCCAAGGTCTCTTATCACACTTTCAGTGTTAAGTAGACTGCCACCTATGTGGTAGCTCATCGGTACAGAGTTTTTACCAAAGGGGATGACAATGCACTTTTTGGCATTGAGCTTGAGGCCATGACTTTGACACCAGGCATCTGTCTCAGTGAGGCCCTTTTGTAGGATCTCCACATCATTAGGAGTTTCGATTTTGGCTCCTAGTTTGCAGTCGTCTGTGAACTTCGTTAGCCAAAGACCTTCTGTGTTAGCCTGTATTTCAGAAAAGTAGATATCAAACAGGAGAGGACCTAGGACCGAACCCTGTGGTACTCCACTTGTTACTGGTCTGAAGTCAGATTTGGAGTCTGCTACTTTCACAGTGTGGGTTCTGTCATTAAGCCAGTTGGCAACCCATCTTGTGACATAGGGATTTATACCTAGTTTAGTGAGTTTATCTATAATTCTAGAGTGGGAGAAGGTGTCAAAAGCCTTGGCATGATCTAGATAGGCTGTGTGAAACCACCTTACCGTCATCTACGCCTTTGGTGACTTCTTCAAAGAATTCTGTCAGGTTTAGGAGACATGATCTGCCTTTTACAAACCCAAACTAGGTGGGGTCCAGAGTTTGGAGATTACCAGTCTCTCTGTTTATAAGTTCAATGCTGATACGTTCCATGGCCTTGTAGACCAGGCTCATCAGGCTAATGGGGTGGTAGTTCCCGGGGTCCATGTTGGCTCCCCCTTTGTAGAGTGGGATAACTGTCACTGTGCGCCATTCAGTGGGCACAAAGCCTGAGGTGAGGCTATGATTGAACATGGTGCTTAGCTGGGGTGCCAGTTCATTCTGTAGTTCGTGTAAAATGCAGCCTGGGATGTTGTCAGGTCCCATGGATGTTGTACTCCTGGCTTTGGAGAGTGTGGGTTTTACCTGTGCAGCCGTGATTGCAGGAACTTTGCATTCTTCTGGTATAGAGATGAACCCTCTAGGGGGTGAGAGGGGGGTAATGTTAGCACTAAACCTGTCTGCCAGGATGTTGGCAATAGCAGTTGGTTCTGTATGTTTAGTGCCATTATGCTGTAACTCAGAGCAGATCTGAGTGTTGCCTTTGAGATTCTTGACATAACTATAGAATGCTTTGTGGTTGTCTTTAGAATCAGTGGCGATTTTGTTTTCGTAACTAGCTTTGGAGGATTTTATGAGGGATCTCAGCTTCTTACTGAGGCTGACCAGGGAGGTCCTCCAATCATGAGATTTTACACTTTTTTGCAACAGTTTCTTAATTCTTTTGTAGAGTTTGTTTATGGCAGGGGACCACCAGATTGGCTTCCTTTTTTTGCAGGATAGCATCTTGGTTCTGTTAGGGATAGCAGGATCCATGCAGTCATGTAAGTGCTTATAAAGTGCATTTGTGTAGGATTCAGCAGTCATACCTCTATTGTCCATCTGCATGGGTGTGTTGAAGTTTGCCACTTCTGTCTTAAGCGTGAATTTGGCTTTGGAGAAATTTTTTATGGTGATTTCCCTAATGGGGGTGGGGGCGGGATGTGGATGTCTAGGGTGATTAGCTTGTGATCGGATATGACCAACAAGGAATTGACCTCTGGTGTGGAGCCATGTTGGTAATGACCAGGTCTAGGATATTACTGCCCCTGGTGAGGGTGTGGATAAGTTGATCCAGGGTGTTGGAATTTATGAATTCCAGAAAATGCTGAGCAAAAGAGTTGGTACATGAGTAGTTTTCCCAGTTAATGGTGGGGTAGTTGAAATTGCCCATTATTTAGGTGTTGGGTTGTACCCTAATATTTTCCAGTGTATCAAGAAATGAGTGGGAATCCTGGGGCATGGTGGGGGATCTGTAGCAAGTTACAATTTAGATTGCAGTCTTGCCCAAAGTTAGTTGTTCTTGGATAATCTCGGATGCATTATGCTGAGCAACTATTTATTTCTGTGGTGTAATTAATATCTAATGTAATTCAGATAATAACCAGGGTTTGAACTCTTGAATTTTAGTTTATATATGTTGGAATTCTGGAGTTAAACATTAATGATTTGTACCCATTTTAAAGTTTTAGTATTAATGAATTGTGGTCTGAAAAGGGGCAGGGAGTGATTGAGAAATCACGTAAAAATACACCAGCACACAACAAAACTCTTCTAATCCAAAAACATCCACGAAAAAAGCAAGAGGAAGGAAAAAAATCAACTTTCAGGATGTATAAAATACATTTAATAATCCATGCGTTCTGGTACCTCGGCAGTTCGCCTTCAGTGGAACAATTTCAAATACATTACATTCCTCATATATAGTGACATCATCTAATTAATCACAATCAATTAACCTTCAAATACATTTTCTTAAAGCTCAAACACACAAAATATCAATGCAATAAATACTTAAAATTTTTAAACTAATAAATTAATAAACTATGCTGAAAACACATTGCTTATGCATATGCTCTAAATGTAATAATATATTCTATACTACTAATATATCAATTTATCATTTATACATTAAATGTACAATGTTAAATACATATAAAGCACAGTAATAAATACTAGCAACATTATAAATATTACTATGGCCTACGATATTGTTAAATAAATATAAAAAGAAAAACAAATAATGAATTATCAACCTATTCCAGCATCCAAGTTCATCCCTCTAGGATGTAAGGTATGATAATTGAAAATCATTTTGTGCTCCAACCTATTTAATTCATTCTTAAAATTCCCGCCTAATAAATGTGTTCTAGCCAAAACACTAAAGTTGAATCCATCAATTTCACACTTTATTGTGGCAAAATGAAAAGCCACAGGGCTATTCATATTTTTTCTCCTAATGTCCCCCAAATGTTCTAAAAGTTGAACCTTAACTTTTCTAGTTGTTTGTCCTATATACCACATAGGTTCTACACAATTACAACCCAAAATGTACACTACCCCTGAAGAAGTACAATCAAATCTTTCAAAAGCTACGTATTTTCTACCATTGATTTTCTTCCCATACATGTTACTAACCTTCTCACAGATGGAACACTGTCCACATCTAAACATTCCAACATTCCCATCAGGAGAATACAACAATTTCTTATTCAGTAACTCCTTTAGATTTTTATAACTACTGTATGAGAAGATGAGATGACCCTCTTTGGAAATAAATGTCCAATAGAAGCATCATCACTAATTACATGCCATAACCGTTTGAAAATTTTTTCCATAATTTTTGAAAATTCTGAATACTTGGAAATGAAGAACATTTGTTCTTCATCAGCATTGCCTGAGCGTGCTCTCCTACAAGCCCCTACATTTTTCTTTTTTGTATTAGATCATCATAGATCTTACAAAGTGAATCTTCAGAATAACCTCTAGACAACAATCTGTCAAAACCTTCTTCCCACAAAGTATGGTCAGATTTATTCCTACAAATTCTCTTGAACTCACTTTCAGGCAAAGCCTTAATGAGATGAGGCGGATGCATGCTACTTGCATGCAAAAAGTTATTAACGGCTGTTGGTTTTTTGAAGGGTTTATACTGAATCAGGTTATCCCTTCCGACATAAAATTCAACATCCAAAAATGGCATGTTGCTCTTTGAAATTTCAAAACTAAATTTTAAACCATGCCAATTTTTCTCCAATTCATCCATGAAAATTTTAAACAAAGAAATTTCACCCTTACAAACAAAAATCAAATCATCAATATAACGTTTATAAAAAAACAGATTATTGACAAAAAAAGAAGTTTAAAACATAAATTCCTTCTCAAACTCACCCATGTAAATTATAGCATAAGAGGGAGCAAAAGCTGCTCCCATTGCTGTTCCCTTTACCTGAAGATAAAAATCTTTCTTCCACGTGAAATAATTGAGTTAAGCTATATTCTAACAACGAAAGCAGATAACCTGTTATAGGCCCTTCACCCATCATCTTTTGCATAGCCTGTAAACCCCATCTTTTGTCAATATTGGTATACAATGAACAAACGTCTACCATAGCCAAATAATAATCTTCTTTCCGTTCCATTAGGCATAACTCCTTACATACTTCTTCAGTGTTTTTGACATGTGAGACCACCTTGGGTAAGTATTTTTTAAAATGAAAATCCAAAAGTTTATTTACTTTTTCAACAAAAGATCCTATGCCTGATATAATTGGCCTTTCTGGTGGATTTACTACACTTTTATAGATTTTTGGTATTATATAAATGTACGGATGTCGTAAATCTGTATTTGTTAACTTTCTAACATCACCACTACTATTGAAAAATCCCAACCTTTCACCTCTTTCCAATAAATCATTCAATTCATCTTTATAAGGTTGTAAAAGATTCCCATCTAATTTGACATAAGATTCTTCTACTAAAATAGCCTCAACAATCTCTTTGTACTTTACAGTATCCATTACCACCCAATTTCCACCCTTGTCCGCTTGTCTCACAGTTATCTTATCTAACTTCTTTCTAAAATCCTGTAACATCTGCCATTCATTTTTGTTAACATTAAACACTTTCTTTTATAGGTTCATAGGTTCATACTAGGCTATCTGCCCTAGGGCATTTATAAGCCTAGCCAGAATGTGTTTGGCTTTCGCCACCTATTTTAAATTTATTTTGCTATGCCCTTTTTCGAGGTTAGTATACTGTGCCTCTGTCTAACAGTGACACAGAAGTGATACCCGGGGTAAACCTACGATCTCCCATCCACTCATCAAGATTCCTCTTGAAGAGAGTCAATGAGGGACTCTGCCTAACCTGGACTGGGATTTTATTCCAGAGTGAAGGGAGCCTCTGAGTTATGAATCTGTCCCTCCAGCATGTCCTATTTATTTCAGTGCTGAGGTTCAAGTCTCTCGAGCGCGTAGCTCGATGGGATTTGGATTTTCTGAGGTGCAGCATGTCCTTTAATTCTGGGTTGGACATGGCTTTATACGTCAGGCACAGATCGCCTCTGAGCAGGCGGTATGCCACTGAGTAGAGCTGGAGTTTCTTTAACCGGGCAGCATATGGCATCTGTTTGAGCCCTTTGATCCTCTTGGTGAGGTACTTTTGGGGTCTTTCTAAGTTGCTGCAGGTGTCTGGTAAGGTACATCCCAAAAGGGGCATTGTACTCAATTATGGGCCTGATGAGGGATGAGTAAAGAGGCACGATGACGTCCCCTGATCTAGATGTGAATCCCTTCATGATTAGGTGGGCTATATAAAATGTTTTTCTAACCACTTTGGCCACGTGGTTGTCAAATGAGAGATTGCACTTTTTGGCATTTAGCTTGAGGCCATGGCTCTGGCACCAGTTGTCTGTTTCTGTGAGGCCCTTTTGGAGGATGCTTGTGTCGGCTGGAGAGTCGATTATGGCGCCCAGTTTGCAGTCATCTGCGAACTTGGTCAGCCACAGTCCTTCCGTGTTGGCTTGTAACGCCGAGAAATATATACCGAACAAGAGAGGTCCCAGGACTGAGCCTTGTGGGACACCACTTTTAACTGGTTTGGAGTCTGACATGGCTCCAGCAATTCTAACCATGTGGGTTCTGTCCTTGAGCCAATTTGCAATCCATCTAGTGACATAGGGGTTTATATTTAAGCTGGTGAGCTTATCTATAATGCCCGAGTGGGGTATTGTATCGAAGGCTTTTGCGAGGTCCAGGTAGGCTGTGTGGACCACCTTCCCCTCGTCAATGGCCTTGGTGACTGTTTCAAAGAAATCAACCAGGTTTAAGAGGCAGGATCTGCCCTTAACAAAGCCGAACTGGGTAGGATCCAGTATTTGTAGGTCCCCAATATCTTTATTTATGAGGTCCATGATGATCCTTTCCATAGCTTTGCAGACCAAGCTAGTCAGGCTTATGGGGCGATAGTTTCCAGGATCCGTTGAGGGACCACTGTTGCTGTACGCCACTCTTTGGGCACATATCCTGTAGTAAGGCTGAGATTGAACAGTAGTTTTATGTTTGGGTTTAGCTCTTCTTGGAGTTCATGTAGGACGCAGCCTGGGACACCGTCTGGTCCCATTGATGCTGTGTTTTTTGCTTTGGAGAGGGCGGCTCTTACCTGAGCATCTGAGATGTCAGGGGGGCAGCACTCTGCTGGGATAGATATTTGCCCTTTTGGTGGGGAGGGGGGGGGGGAGTTTGCGCTGAACCTGTCAGCTAGGATGTTGGCAGTGTCTGTGGGTTCGGTGTATTTTTTGTCATTTTGGACTAATTCTGAGCATATCTGGGAATTACCACCCAGGTTCCTAACATAACTAAAGAAAGCCGTGTGATTATCCTTAGTGTCCTGTGCAATTTTTCTCTCGAAGCTGGCCTTAGACAATTTTATGTGTGCCCGTAGGTTTTTGCTAATACTGATTAGTGATGCCTTCCCTTTTTGGGATTTTGCTCTGTCATTTAGTAGCTTCCTCCTTCTATTGTATAGTTTGTTTATGGCTGGGGTCCACCAGACAGGATGTCTGCCTTTGGAGGATTGGGTCTTGGTTTTATTTGGGATCGCATGATCCATGCATTCCTGAAGGTGTTCATAGAATGCGTTTATAAAGGATTCTGCGGTCTGGGACGTATTTTCCACAGGCCCGGGGGCTTTGAAGGATTCCACCTCAGTTTTGAGGACTGTGAAATTTGCTTTAGAGAAGTTTTTCACTGTGGTTTTCTGGGCAGGGGGTGGGATCGGGATGTGAATATCCAGTGAGATTAGTTTATGGTCTGATCTTACCAGTGAGGGATACACTTCTGGTCTGGAGCATAGAGTCCCCATGTTGGTGATGATCAGGTCCAGTATGTTTTCCGCTCTTGTGGGAGTGGTAACAAGTTGTTCCATAGCATTTGAGTTTATAAATTCTAGGAACCTTTGGGCTAGGGTGTTGGAGCAAGAGTAATGCTCCCAGTCTATGTTTGGGTAGTTGAAGTCGCCCAATATAATGGTGTTTGGAGAGACCTTCATATTTTCCAGTGTTCTCAGGAAGGCCGAGTGGGGTTCCTGGGTTTGGGAGGGTGGTCTGTAGCAGGCTATAAACTGGAAGGCAGTTTTACCCACTGTTAGTTGCACATGGATAGTCTCTGATGCTTCGTGCTTTGCCACCAACCTGGAGGTGTGGGTATCTTTGATGAATATCGATACTCCCCCTCCTTTTGTGGTTCGGTCCAAGTTTTGGGGCCAAAAAGCATGGTATGAGGTATAACCTGGTAGTGCTGGGGTGCTCTCGGGAGCCCTGAACCAGGTTTCTGTTACTGCACAGATATCAATGTTCTCCATGCTAAGGAGAGTTTCGAGTGAGTGCATCTTGAGGTTTAGACTTCTGGCGTTGAGTAGCATTACTCTTAGTTTCTTATCCCTTGTGATACCTATGGAGGTGGGTTTATCTTTTGAGCCTTGCCTAAAAAAGGCACTATGGGGGTAGCAAGAGCCTTTGCCAATATCCGAAAGCCCAGGGGTGACAGGTGCAAGCCGTCCCTAGTGAAGCATCGTGGCTTGACGAGCATATCATCCCAAGCTGACAGGCATTGGATCCCCTTTGAATGACACCAGTACTTAAGCCAATTGTTGAAATTGATCATCTTGTCTTCATATTGTGGCATCATTCTTGGTGAGGGTAAGATGCTACTCAAGGTCAGGGTCATACCGGCCTGGGCTACATGCTCAGAGAGCTCCTTTGTCTCTCTTCATGTAGCCCAGGGAGGTACGTCTCAGGTCATTCACACCAGCATGGACAATGACCGAGTCATATTTGTACTTGCCTTGGAGTGACCTGAGTGCTTGTGTTATGTGGCGGATCCTAGCGCCCGACAGGCTGCTCACCGTGACCCTCTCCTTGTTCAGCCTGGTGAGCGGGACATCAGTGTGCCTGACAATAGAGTCACCTATTACAAGTGTATCAGGTGTGTTGTTTAGTTTTAAGGGCTGTGACTGTTCGGCACACTGGCTTTGTGAGATATGTGTTGCACGTGTTTTGTTTTGGGGTAGCGGCTGCTTGGGTGTCTGCTTTGGAGGTCTCTGCTGCTTCGGCAGATCTTTATTTAGAGCCTCCAGTATGTTTTGTGTGATTATGTGTTTGGTTTGCTGTTGTGGTAGGTCTATGTGAGACTGGAATTGTAGTGAGTGTGGTTTCCTTCTCCTCCTGACTGGTTATGCCAGTACTGAGTTGAGAGAGCTTAGCCTCCAGTTTAGCTATATGGTTGCATCTCTCACATGTGTTGGAATTTGTTGGGAGGAGGAGAGGGTTGCCTGTGTACATGAGGCAGTTGTAACATTGCCTCAAGATTCCCATATTCACCAGCTGGACCGGAGAGGAGATTGACAA
This sequence comes from Protopterus annectens, assembly GCF_019279795.1. Taxonomy (NCBI): domain Eukaryota; kingdom Metazoa; phylum Chordata; order Ceratodontiformes; family Protopteridae; genus Protopterus; species Protopterus annectens. The sequence goes on from NC_056730.1 coordinate 1,118,191,319, forward strand.
ACTCACCTTTGGACATGCTAGAATAATATTGGGAATTCCTTAATAATTGAAAACCAGGGCCAGTGGGGAGTGAGGGTGTAGTGCTTTTAATTTTTAGTGCAGACTTATATAATTGCTTTAGTGAGCAAGTGCCAGGTAACTTAAGTGCAATGTGTTACAGGTAACTTAAATGCAAAAACGACAAACAGTAACTTTCTTTCAAGTGAAACAAGGAAATAAGTACAGTAAGCAATGCAGATATCACTAGTGATCCACAGAAGTGCTGAGAAGCCGCGTATTAGGTGGAATTAGCGTTCCAGGGAAATAACAAGCAAACAAACAACAGGCATATAAACAAAGCTAGATTCAGCAGGCCTGGAACTAGACTATGCTACAGCAAACAAGGTGTACCAATTTCAGTAAGATACAGTTCAAATATTCAGGCACTATAAACCTTTAACCAGAAATTCCCAGCTCAGAAGGGCAGAGTCCAGCCTCTTCTCCCAAAAGAGTGCAGACCACAAACCTTCTTAATGTAAAATAACTCCTTACAAAATGTTTTATATGACTTTTCAATGCAGGAAATTAGAACTTGTTCAAATGAAGTGATAACCATATAACATTTTGGAGGAGAAAAAGTACTGTTACTAGGAAGGTTTGGGTAGTTCTAAATGCCCATATCCTTCACCAAGAGAATAAGCTGAACTATTAACATTGGACACACTGTTATCATATACGCTAACATCATACACATGATTGTCATCATCAACATCATCATGAAGCAAAGAACTTTCATCATAATCATAAATACTCATGTTTAACAAATCATCTTCCAAAACATGTTCAGGTATAGTCATATCTGAAAAAGATTTACGATTAGAAAAATGTACCTTTAGGTACAACTTGCGAATAAATCTCTTAACATCACATATAATATCAGCCAGGGAGGGAATTCTAGTAGGTATAAACTTAGTACCTTTTGTCAAAACATCATTCATCTCCCTGCTAATACCAGTTTTTGAAAGATTCAGTACAGACAAACCTCCACAGTAAAAATTATTGCCAACAGTGTCCTTCATACTACTTTCATGTCTCACAATGTGTCCCAATTGTAATAAGTCCCAGTCAGTGTCTTTAACATTATTTCTGTCCGTATTATGTTCAATTAAAGTCTCATTTAAAGTTGTATTATCAACACGAACAGTTTGATTATGCTGCCATCTTGTAATGACACAAACAGGACGTACTTGTAGTTTTTCTGGGGCATAGAAGTCGAAACAGTGGTTGACGAGGAACCAGTTTTCTTTGATTCCTTTTCGATCGTGTCTGTGCATACACACCCGATTTTTTCATATTCTGATCCCCTTTACAGCTATCCGAACCTTCGCCAGAACACTCCACCATGATATCCTCAAACGATACGCTTTTGCGGCTTCCGCCTGTTTCGTTGGAAGAGTATGACGAACCATTATCACTTCCGGTGGTCCATCTTCTTGAATTCCGACGGAAACGGTGTCCCTTGGACGGCCAGTCAAATATTTCATTTTTCTCATAATCCTTGATGTCCCGCTTTAATTGGGACTTTTTTCGCTCCATGACCTCTCCTTCAAGTTTAGCAATTTTATCATTTATATTCTTAAAATTGCTCTGGAATACGTTGTCAGAAGTTTTACTAATCAACTCTTGTTGCAGTTCAATGATTTTCTTATGCAAGCTCTCAATCATTCTATTGTTTTTCTTGATTAATATTTTTAACCAATTCAACGAACACTCTTGCGCTGCCTGCCTCCATTCCAGTAACAAATCCTTCTCATGCTCACCATAACCACCTGCTGGCAATTTATCTATTCTCAGTCCTCTAGGTGTAATGCTGAGATTAACATACTTCTCAAGTAGCTTAGTATCGTAAAATACTGTTACTTCTTTAGACATGGCATGTTCTAATCGAACAAATTCTTCAGCAAACAAGTTGTTGTTATCCGTAGCCCATAAATCTGACGTTGCTAGTTTGCATTCCCTTTCCTTAAGTAATTCAGCAAACAGTAAGTTCTCACCAGCAATATTTCCTTCCATATTGCAACTCACGAAAAAATACATCACATTTATTAGAGGGAATTTTAAGAATGAATTAAATAGGTTGGAACAAAATGATTTTCAATTATCATACCTTACATCCTAGAGGGATGAACTTGGATGCTGGAATAGGTTGCTAATTCATTATTTGTTTTTCTTTTTATATTTATTTAACAATATCGTAGGCCATAGTAATATTTATAATGTTGCTAGTATTTATTACTGTGCTTTATATGTATTTAACATTGTACATTTAATGTATAAATGATAAATTGATAGTAGTAGTATAGAATATAATATTACGTTTAGAGCATATGCATAAGCAATGTGTTTTCAGCATAGTTTATTAATTTATTAGTTTAAAAATTTGAAGTATTTATTGCATTGATATTTTGTGTGTTTTAGCTTTAAGAAAATGTATTTGAAGGTTAATTGATTGTGATTAATTAGATGTCACTATATATGAGGGATGTAATGTATTTGAAATTGTTCCACTGAAGGCGAACTGCCGAGGTACCAGAACGCATGGATTATTAAATGTATTTTATACATCCTGAAAGTTGATTTTTTCCTTCCTCTTGCTTTTTTCATGGATGTTTTTGGATTAGTGATTGAGAAATTAATGATTTTAGAGTGTAAATCATGGGCAGAAAATATTTGATCTGTTCTAGTTTGGGTACCAAATTTGTGATCTTGATGAGAAAACAACAAAGATTTATCTTCTTTAAAATTTAAAGTATGTACAAGATGAAATGATTCTACCCACTTGTTTAAAGCTTTTGATACAGCAGATGTACGCAGCAGTCTTTTATTTGTAGTTTCAGAAATATGAAGTATACAGTTAAAATTTCCTCCTACTATTAAGTTGCCTTTATAGTTATTGGAAATGAAATCCAGATGTTTTTAACAGTTCCTGTTCCAATCCTTAGGAACCAGTATAGATTGACTAGGGTCCATATTCTGTTATTATATTCAACTATTACTAATGCCTTAAGGCCTTCTTTATCTTCATGCTTATATATGATTTCTGGGTTAATCACATTTGTTTTCCATAAAATTGTTGCCCCTTTCGTCTTTGTCTTATTAGTGGATTGTGCCACTATCATATATTCCTCAGGATTCCATTTGTAATTGTCATTTGTTTTGAAATGAGTTTCTTGAAGGAAGTCAGTTTGTACTTTGTTCAGTTTTAAATATTTCAGTAGATTTGATCTCTTGCTAGGATTGTTTAAGCCACTGGTATTTAAAGATAAAGTTAAATCCATCTTAGGTTATTTGGACTATGTATTTTTTGTTTTATTGTGACTATTAAACATTTTCCTCTGATAACTGTAAAGTATATGTTTGAGCTTTTAAAGGAAATTATCAGTTTTATACTTTGTGTTTACCAATAAAGTAATGTTTTGGTCAGGCATACTAAACTGTTTTTGTGAAATAAATTTAAATTAATAAATGTTAATAAAACTAAGGTCCGCACTAGCCACGGAATGAAAATAATTCCTAATCTGATGGGTAAACCTAAGTCCATCAGATTATCACTCATACCTTGGCAATCCAGAACATCTGAGCTCCATAAATTGAATTAACTTATGGAGAATATTTGTAATAAGAATAAGCAACATTTATATTATTTTGAACAGATATAGTACTATTGTAGGTTAGATGGAATTCTAATACAATGTAAATGTATACTTATTGTATAAGCAATTAATATTAACATGAAAGATAGATGACAAGCAAGTTCAATCATAGTAAAGTAGGATGTATCGTATATAAAACCTCAGTAAAATATTATAGCACACAGTTGTTTAACATAGTCACCCTTCTTGATGAAGTCTTTCAAAACTTATTACTTAGTATAAATAGATGGTAATAATATTTATACCTAATGTTTATAATACAATGAATTTTACTGGTTATATCAAAAGTTGCATTTCATTGTTTGCATTTAAGTAATCACTTTGTTGCTAACTTACTTAAAGCATCAAGTTTGTTTTATGTGAACATTGATGAAAGTTAGTGCATTTTTAATTATCAGTTCATCCCTCTTCCCCCATTTCCTACACATAAGGATTTTCGTATCTGTCACGTCTTATTATAAAATGACTGAAATTATAGGTTTAAAACAACAAATTCACTTATTGTGATTAATGATTACAAATTCCCTCTCCATATTCATAAGTTGCCATTTTATGGCATATGTTGAAAGTTTTTAGATTTAAATCGCAACATTCTATTTTGTTTAATCAGCAAAGGTTAAACTGAGTGATTATTGTGAATTTAATACTATTTGTTCAGAATGTGATTTTTACATTCTGTGACATTCCTAGTTCAGGCTTCTATTGTTTCCCTTGAACAACTTTGTCAGTTTGATGTGTGTAAAACATTAGTTACCTTGGTAACCGCTTAAGTATTATATATGGTCAAGATGGGTACAAAAACTGCAATTCAAGTTGAAGCAATTACATGACTTGTTATGCATATTTACTTACATAAGAAAATCATCACGCTTCCCCTTGATGTTCAGTGTAGTTTGTCATTTATGACAAGTTAAAACAGTAGTGTTATTATACACAAGCCCATGTTATTAAATCCTGTCTTTAATATCTAAATTCGGCAGACTGCTTCATCTTATATGACGAATATATATTTTATGTCTAGATTTACTAAAATCATACATTACACAACTATTGCATGTGTTTTTTCTTTTCTTTTTTTCCTTTGGCTGTTGCTTAGTTATTTGAGAGACCACAAGCTGTAATGCTTATTCTTATTATTAGCTCCTTCCAAGCATGTTTATACAGTACATAGACTTTAAATTATGAGACCCTTCTATATTTCCATCCTTACATGCACACATATCAGTACTTCAAGCACGGACAACAATTCCCATCCAGTTTTGCCAGAATACCATTCACTAGTTCAAGCTGTTCTTAAAATATCCAAACTAATATTTGTCCTGCTTCATTTTACCAGCCTTTTCATGCAGTGGCCACTGCCAGTGAACCACTCAACGCAGCTTCCATTCCCACAGATATTTCCACGAAGGAAATCTGATGACTCTCTAGCACTTCTCAGCAACCCCAAACGCCCCTAGAATTGGCTATCCCCACATGCCCAACACGTCTGAGCAAGCTCACCTCCCAGACCACTGCAAAGGGTACTGCACAAGACCAAGTGCTCTTAGTCTTTCACAATAACTCCGACTTCCACTCTTATGTAAGTCCTTAATGTGTTTGACCAAAATACATTTTAAATATAAAATTGCACTTATTATTTTATTTATTTATTTATTTTTATCAAGAATCAACTTAATGAGCGAAACAAAGTGTTGGGAGACCATCAGTATGTGTGCATGTGGTTTAAAACAGCCCTTTTATATATATATATATATATATATATATATATATATATATATATATATATATATATATATAACTTTATTGCCAAGAATCATCTTGGACGCTCCTCAGAGCTGTTAAGCATTATCGTCACGCTGTCTCTGTTACCATAGCAACCTGGTGTGTCTGTGTACTGCATACCAGAGGCTCGCGATCCGCCTGAAGCAAAGTTTCACTTCACTGCAACTTCAAACTTAAATTCCCTCCTTTTCAGCGAGGCAGCAGCCAGGAAAAGAACGGGGTGCAAACAAATAAATAAAAAAAAAAAAAAAAAGGCCTCACAACAAGAGAACACATTCTTCCACCCTTCCCACCTCTCACTCAGCAGATGTATAAACAAACTATTCTTTTCCAAAATATCCCATATCACAGTTTTATCCACCCCCTTCCCCTGGATCCAGGCTAAAACTCCAAATATCTCTTCCTAATACACAAGTATCAGTAAACCTTGATCACAAGCTGCACCCCACAGCTTCCTGGAGATGGAAATGGCAACATACAACAGCTGCCAGACAGCTGCATCCACACACACCATGTCAGCCTTAATCAAACAGCACTCAAAGCTATGATACCTGCCATAATTGATATTAAGTATGTTTAGACAGAATAATGATGACATTTGTACTAGCTGTCAGACATGGCTGCATCCACGTACACCATATCAGGATTGATCAAACAGCACTCATAGCTGTGATACCTGCCATAATTTTCATTAACTATATTTAAACAGAATAATGATGAAATTTGTACTGAGAGCTTGCTACTATTATATAACCAGGATATACATGCCATTTCTAAATCTTACTTTAACTGAAGAAGACATTAGTCTCCATGACAGCATTTTTTTTATCAAAACACTCTACTGTTACTGCTATTATATATGATGTTAATTTGTTACATTTGAGTCTGAACTCGGATGAATGGTACCTTATTGAATTAGTTAATTACATTATTATAAGTAAAATAAATGAAAACTGAGCAAGTTAGGTATTCGTTGAGTTCAAGCAGGGGAATAGAAACCTTTGTTTGCATTATATGTTGCTTTGTTTGGCTTATATATGTGAATAGTAACCCATCTTGACCTACCTTCATTTGTGAAGAATTATTGGACTCTGAACATTCTGAATAAATCATTACTATTTCTCATTTGTTTAAGAAACCCTTCTTTTTTTTTAAATAAAAACATATGACAAGTGATGTACTGTATCAGTTGATACTTTGAGATATGTAGTAACAGTTATTGTTTTGAGACCGCTATCTTGGAATCAGTTTTTTGTTTCTTCTTTCTAGCATCAGTCAAATGATTTGTTTCTTTTATTCTTTTAAGAGTAGGGGCCATCCATTCCATTTCTTCTGGGATAGACACTACGTTGTTGTTTTTGATGAATATAGTAGCTTTTTCCAAGTCATTAAAGGTTCTCGTCTCATTGGCAAAAAGTATTTTTATCTTGGCTGGAAAGGCCAGCTGTTCTTTAATGTTGTTTTGTTTCAACAGTTTTATTATTGGCCAGACTTTTTTTCCTTTGTTCTAGTATTCTGGAAGAATAATCATTGTTGAACCTTATCAGGCTTTGATTGAATTGTAAGGGTGATTTTCTCCATGCAGATTTTAATATTAGTTCCTTGACCAGAAATGAAAGAAATTTTATAACTGTGGATCTAGGTGGAGTATTTGAGTTAAAAGCAGGTTTCCTCATTGCTCTATGTGCCCTTTGAATTCCAAATGCAAGTCCCCTCTTTCAAGTCTAAAAATTCAGGAATCCAGGTTGTTAGTAATGAAATAATGTCTTCATCTTCAGTGTTTTCAGGCAGACCAAAGATCCTTTATATTGTTTCTCCTTTCCCTGTTTTCTAAGTCCTCTATTTTGTTAAGCAGCCATGTTATTCTTTTTAGAATTCTTCCTCTCTGAGTCTACCTTCAATGTCATTTAGAGAAGTCTCTATATTTGTTATCTTTGCATGGTGTTCCTGTAATAGTTCCTTAAGAGTATTAGTCTGTTTTTGAGAATTTAATTTGAGATTTTTTAAGTCATTTTTAAAGCCATCCATCTTCAAAGGTAGTACCTCCTGTAAGGTACATGTCCATCAATTGCAGTTCTTTTTTCAAAGCAGCATCTGGATGAGAATTCCTTGAGTTCATATTCAGTGACTCAATGCATCTCCAAGTTACTTGACAGGAAAATGTTTGTACATCTCCACCAAAATTGCACCCTGTGTCGGTCTCGCAAAGTAGCATCCCTCCCACTCAGCTCTTCAAGTAAAAAAAAAAAAAAAAATGATTTCCAATGACTTCTGCAAACTTGCAGGATGCTTCCTGCATACAATAGCAGTACCCAATATGTTCCCCCTCAGAAATGTAGCAAGCAGTTGCTACAGTTTAGACCACACACAGATATGACAGCAAATGCAATACTGGGTTTTAAAAGACATTTCCTATATTATTATACTAGTTTATGCAGCTCTCAAAATTCACTGCTCAGTTTGCCAATTAGGCTCTGCCCCCCCCCCCCCTTCACTTTTCTGATATTTAGGAGTACCTTATTACTGTCAACTTTAACTGGAGTTGAGCATTAGATCTGATAGGAAAGTGAGTAGTTTCATGCTTAGTTTGGCATTGACTTGTTTTATGACCTTGGTGATTTTTGAGAGCCAAGTAGCAGCATCTCTGTTTTTCTTTTGCATGTCAAATATTTTATGATTCCAGTAATGTTTTTCTGTTGTTGCTAAATTTACCAGAGTATTTACATCTTACTGATCATGTGTTCATAAGTCAAGTTATTGTCAAAGTTCATTGATGGTATCCTGAGAAAGTTTATTTTAGTCACTGAGACTAGTATCTAGGTCTGTTTTGATGCTGTGTAATTCATCAGAGCTTGCATTGTTGCATCTGGAAATGATTATTTAAATGTGGTTGAGTGTAATCTTGCTCTTAGACTGAATGTAATGATGTGACAATCTTTGCTAATAACAAGATATAACACTAAGTAGGTAGCAGAAAGATCCTACGCTTCTCAAGATATGCAATATATTTCCATTCCTAGTGGGACTTGTATTGTTTGCTCCAAAATGCTTTTGAAACAAGTCTATTAATAATTCAGTATGTTTGATGTTAAGTAGTTTGGCTTCTTATTATTTGGATAGTTAACATTTCCCCATCAGGATTGTATTTTCATGAATTTTTACATTCTGAAGTATATTCTCTGGTGCGATAGATGACGTGTGTTAAGCTTCTGTAATATTGTGTTCAGTGCCATTGATATTACTTGTCAAAGAACAACTAGCCATGATTTCTTTTCTTTGCTTCTGGCTTTAAGGTGCTCCTTTACAAATATTGGGTTATGTCCTCATATTTCTTTGGATCTGGAAAAAATGAAAGGAAGTATACCCTGGAACTTGTGATAAACATTTTGGATTTTTAATCAGGTTTCAGTAATGATACAAGTATTAATGTCCTCCAGGCAAAGGAAAGCTTCTATATCTTTTTTTATTTTGAGACATCTGGCATTTAGCAAAGCTGTTTTAATGTCTTATTTTTATCTTGTATATTTTTCAAATTAATTTTGCTTTGAAATTTGAAAACAAGGTCTAAAAAAAACCGAGAGGATGGAAAATGTCATGGTCCGTACTTTTGCTTTGCTGGTGGGTGAAAGATGAACTCCATTAATTGCAAAGCACTTTAGTGGTTGCACATCTGTCTTCATATTCACAAGGCATCAATTCACCCATCTATGCCATCATTTGCTTATCCACTGATTGAATGCCAAATTGTGGTCTTGATATTCAGGTGCTTTGCAAGTTAATGGGAGGATTTTGTTAAGCCAGTATATTTTCCCATGCTTGCTAGTTTATTTAAATATTTCAACATATTATGTTGTGCTTCTATGAGGGAAGACCATCTTAGATTGTTCATTTAAATATAAATGGTGTCCATATCATAATTCAGGACCGCTGTGGGCAACTGATGCAAAAACATATATATTTTTTATCTTGCCATGAATTACTGCAGCAAAATAAGTACTCATTCCTTATTTTATTTATTTAATTTTTAACCTAATCTGCCCTCATTTGGGCAGTCATCTTGATTCCTTTGTAAGGCTAAATCTGTCCTGTAATGCACGGTGAGAGCACAGATTGTGCGAATAAGTAGCCTTACCATTTGTTGGCACTTAGAATGGAACACCTGAAAAAACTGCCAAGTTTGAGACTGTGCAGATCATGTCATTGACTGGTCTGCACTGAGTTTTAGAAATGTTGTTCCTACTGATGGACTTAAATACTCATTGAAAAAAGCTTGCAAAAGTATCCTCAAATTACTGAGATAAAAGGGTCATTTTACTAAGAGCAGATTCTCAAGTTTTGTTTCCTGGCCAACTAATCCTCCCATCTGCCCTCCTTTAATGAGCTAGAGTCTGACATTCCCAGCTTGGCTAGATTCAACTAGTCAACTTTGCATGAAAATAAACATCAAAAATTGTTCCCTCATATGTTTCTTCACTTCTGAATAGCATTTCCCACAAATTATTTAAAAAAAAAAAAAAAAAGTACACATCAAGCTATAGTTTACGCCAGTCAATTTCATAAAATGTGCACGCTAAAATATTAAATTTGAATTTCATTCTGACTGGTCACATGGTTATCTCTGCATAGCTATTCAGTTATAGTGTAACCTAAACTATGGTGTTTAATGCCAAGCTTTACATAACCTTGTTTTTTCTTTTCTTTTTCCTTAACAAGGACCTCCCAAGTCTCTGATGTGACCCAGTGCTTTCTCTGTTACTACTGTTTTATGTAGTTTGTTTTAGTTGTATATTTTGTAGCACATCTCTCATTCTCTCAGCAGTAGACTCATGGAGGAGCCTTCCAAATCAGATACTTTTGAAAATAGCAATACTACTGATTTAGTAAGCTCACAAAATAAGACTACATGAATTAGAATTCCTTTTCTGAAGAAAAAAGTAGTCTTTAATTGCAGTGAATGTCATTACTGGTTCATGAAAATCCAACACCTTTTTCAAAAGCATTCTGGATTGTGTTATGCCAGCAAAAGCATCAGCCAAAATAAGGGACACTTATGGAGTATGGTGATAAGTGATATGACACTCTTATTCCCCATTGCAACTACCCTAAGTCAGAAAGACATGGATATACTTCATGACACACGCACTGAAACAATACCTGTAGCTGTACCATTGATGCCGTACTCCAAACAGGGCTCTCAAACAATTTTACTCTTAATCTCTCCATTTCACAATGCGTAGCATTCACACCACACTTACAAAGGCACACCTCTACTCCCCACACAACATACCAGTTAACCTTGAGTCTTTTCTCACCTCTCTGCAAAATACTGCTGTAATAGCTTTGTCAAAAGAAAACGATTGATGGATGTCAGCTCGGGACTCCCACCCCTATACACCCTCCTGCGGTCTTATCATAATGTTACTAGGCATGCTGATATCCATACTAGATGGAGCATAGGTTGCATCTAGACTGTACTCCCATATATCAAAATGTAAAAAGATGAGACTCACAGCTGTAAGTAACGCATTGTTTTATTTTTTGAAAGCTGATGTAAATATACAGAAATGCACTATATACATATGTATGTGTATATCTACCAGATTTGCCATATGCACCTATGCATCAAACGTGTGTGTGTGTATATATATATATATATATATATATATATATATATATATATATATATATATATGGGTCTACTTTCATTCACTGAAAACTCATTTCACTGAATTTCAATTTACTCTCAAAAAAATTGCTGAAAGCTGAAATCACTGAAAACTCATTTCACTGAATGTAGGTACTGTTGGGCAAATAAAACATATATGCCCTTTTCCCCACTGTAGTGCGATCCTTGAGTTAGTATATATAGTTAGGGGTGTGTGGGAGGCACAGCCCCCCACATTGGGGGGAGTGGATGGCATAGCCCCCCACCTACTTAGCTTTCAGTGAAATGTGTTTCATAAATATAAAAGCTAACAATATAAAACCAAAAGTAGGTGAAGGGCTACACCCTCCACACTCCCCAATGTGGGGGGGGCTGTGCCCTCCACAATCCGCCTAACTATATATACTAACTACAGTGGGGAAAAGGGCATATACATTTTATTTGCCCAGCAATACTTACGTTCAGTGAAATGTGATTCAATGAAATGAATTTTCAGTGAATCAAAGTAGACCCATATATTTATATAGCGTGTGTGTGTGTGTGTATATATATATATAAAAGCACACACACACACACACACACACTTCTAAACTTTAAACACTTTAAAACGAAAAATGGAATGAATGAAAAAATAACTGCAACTGCAGAACTGATATTTCAGCACGCTTTCGTTCTTTAATATTTAAGAACTACTTCCGAAAATATTTACAAGGGTAAACAAATCAGAGTTAATATAGGCATCCTATCACAAAGGAGCTTAAGAATTAGCCATTGAAGCAAAACGTGTTGTCATAAAAAATGGTAGCAGCCAATCAAATGTATTGTAGTATTGTGTAGGAGTAAACACATGCATGTAAAACGTAACTGAAACCTAGCAACTGAAAATATGAAAACTGATAATTGTTCATTGTGACATCAAATGGGTTGAGAAATAATTGAGATATTAGTTAAAACATATTGTATGATATTAATCCATTTTACATTGTTTTAAACCATTTAAATTATATTTCAGAATGGGAATAATTAATAGTTTGAATAAAATGTAGGGTATTGATGCAATCTTATTTAAAAAATTACAAATTAATTCTAATAGTAATAACAAATGTAACCATTTTAAACATTGTCATGAAAGTGGTAGCAGTCTGTAGAAGTAAACACATGCGTGTAAAACTTAACTGAAACTTCGCAACAAAAAATATGAAAACTGATAATTGTTCAATGTGACATTAAATGAGTTTAATTCCGATATTAATTAAAACACATTGTATGATATTTAATTCATTTTACATTGTTATAAAACAAATTATATTTTAAAATGGGAATAATTAATAGTTTGAATAAAATGTTGGGTATTGATGTAATCTCATTTAAAAAAGTGCAAATTCTAATAATAACAACAAATGTAGCCATTTTAAACATTTAAAAACAGGAATATCAAAGTAGATCAGGATTGTTATAACACTGTTATTTTGGTTTCCCTAAAGTGCAAATTAATTCAAGTATTAAATAAACCATTTTAAAGCACATTTCAAGTTTGAATAGTTATTTAATCCAGGGGCTGATTCTGCCCCTAACATGAGTTGCCATCTCAATTCCATAAGTTCAAGTAGTATGGCATAATTGCCAAAAAATAAATCAACCTGCTCTAAAACAAAAAATTGGAACTTGTTGAATGTGTTACAAGACTTGGAATGGCTCACAAGGGCATTATGTGAGTCATTCACTCTGATCGCATCACAGTGTTCTTTTATGCAATCTGAGAGCTTTCTTCTTGTTTTTCCTATGTAAAAGCACTGACATGAGCAACAAACTGCAGCGTAAACAATGTTAATGGAATTGCAGTCGAAATGGTGGTTAAACTGAACGTTATAATTTATGTGCTTAAAACAGTAACTATTTCCAGTGAGAATGTATTGACAACTGACACATTTCCCGCAGGTAAACATACCTGGTGGATCAGTGGTGATGTTCTTCGTGTTTCACTGTTGCAGTCATCACATTTGGGTTATGTGCCTGCAGGTAGCCCTCAGCCGGCTTGAATACCAGAGTCTTCGGATTTTGCATCGGATGCTGTCGCTTCTTCCATGATGTCAGGTCGTCAGGGTATAAAACATGCATCTGACGCCATTACATCAGTCTTTCTTGCCGTGTGGTTCCTGAAGCAGAAGCAGTTCACAAGTGCTGGTCGGCCGTCTCCTGAAATTTATGTTTTCGAGTTTCAGACCCGAAGTCTTCAAAATAGATACGTACCCCCCGTTGGGGATCCTTTTTTCTTGCTCTATCCGATGTCAGTAAAAGTTAACAATTGCCTTGCCTGTGGAAAGCAAATACCTCATAGAGATTTTCATTCTTAGTGCATCCCCTGTTTATGCCCAGACCACGACGTCCCTTACTGTCAGTTTTGTGCCTTGTTCAATACCCGGACTATTCATTGTCGGGGTATTTTTGTAGCCAAATACTTTTGTTCTTGAGCTCCGTACTCCGAAATGGCTTCGTTAAGCCATCCGACTACCTATTTTCCGAAAAAGCATAAGGATAAAGACAGAGACAGACCGCATAGGTCCAAAACCGCCGGTGACGCTTCCATTAAGCTAGTCACCAGTCCGCTGGTACTCAGTGAGGTGCTTTCGCAGCCCCTGATACCCGCGACTACAGATTCGCAGGCCTCTACTGTGACCCATTCGGAGTCTGGTATGCCACAAGATGAGTCTTCGACTATGAAACCTGTGGATGTCTCTACCTTGGATGGGTCCGGAGCTGCTGTGCAGGCACCGGCTTCTGAGGGGTGTATTCAGGCCTACAGGCTTTCATATTAAACCAACACCATTGCTTCCATCCAGAAGTACCGAGTTCCTCAGGCCAAAAACTCTCACTACGCCTAGAAAACTGACGACCAAACTGCAGACTCAGGCCCATATGCCTCAAAAACAAATGCTTAGAATGGCTGAAGACCTTATTACCTTAATTAGGGGAAGCCAGCCTTCCCCCTCTAAGAGACCTAGAACTGATTTTCTTTCTGATTCTTCTGATCAGGAATCTGATATCTCTGCTCCTTCTGATTACCAGGATTTGCCCTTATCTACTTATGAGGATTCTGATGCAGAGGATTCCATTCCCTCTGCTTCCCCTCCAGAAGATTTTTCTTTTGGTGAGACCTTGCATACCCTTAGGAAGCATTTCCACTGGGAAAGCCAGGACTATTCTGAGTTCAAAAAGAGACTCCGGTAATTCTTACTCCTGCCTCAACACAGGCCTTTAACTATACCTCCTGTTCTGGACTTTGTAGATGATGCTTTCTTGGAATCTAGCCTTACCCCAGACACTTTACCTCCAGCTCCAAGAAAACCTGACAGGTACTACAGAGTACCTGACTCTCACAAGTTCCTCTTCAAGAATCCTTCTGTGGACCCAGAGTCCATCTCCCAAGGACCAAAAGGCATTAAGGCTATTGCTGCCAAAAATTCTTCCCCTTCTGATAGAGATTCTAGAGCCTTAGATAGATGGGGTAAGAAGGTATACACTTCTGCTACTTTGGCCATTAGAGTTTTAAATTGCCAGTTTCATATGTTAAAGTATCAGCAGCATATTATGGGACTACTTAAACAGAAAATGATGTTGATTCCTGACTGTGCTGAACACAAAGACTTGCAAGATTTAATGCATTCTGCAGAACAAGTTGGTAATCATACTTCGCAATGTGGTTTTGACGCTTTAGAAGCATCTGGCTGATGTCACTGGGTCTGTACTTAGAAGGCATGCTTGGCTTAAGGAACAAAACTTGCCAAATCATGTTAAAGCTAAATTACTGGATGCTTTCTTAAACCAAGACCACCTTTTTGGCAACAAAGCAGAAGTCCTCAAAAGGATGGAGGAAAAAGCTAAATCTTTGCAAACTTTTAAAGATTTCCTACAATTACAGCCTCCCAGATTCAGTAGGCATTAACCTTCAAAGAACTGGTCCTTTCCAGGCCTTTTCTGTCCAAACCCAGGAACAGCAGACCACCAAGGCTACAGTCTCAGGCTACACACAGATCTCAGCAGAGGGGGGCTCCCACATCCAAAGCAGGGAGTAGTAAGCCACCCCCCTACAGAAAAATGGCACAATGACTTAACCTTAACCCTTCCAAGCCCTGCCCATCTACCTGCTCCCTTAGGAGGAAAGCTCGCCCTGTATGCAAAAAACTGGGAACTCATTACCCAGGACAAATGGGTTTTGAACATAGTTTCCCAAGGATACAGATTCCACTTCCACACACTACCAACTCCAAATGGTTGGCCAGACCTACCCCCAAATCAGTGGGTGGAGGCCCAACAGCAGGTTCTCTCTCTTCTCCATATCAGGGCTATTCAACGTGTCCCAGCAGAACAAAGGGGACAAGGTTTTTATTCAAGACTTTTTCTGGTACCAAGAAAAGACAACTCCTGGTGTCCTATCCTGGACCTCTCTATTCTGAACACCTTTCTGGTGGTTCCAAAATTCAAAATGCTAACTCTTCAACAGCTTCTTCCTATGCTAGCCAAGGATGCCTGACTGGCAACCCTGGACTTAAAGGAAGTGTACCTGCACATCCCAATAAGAGGATCCTGCAGACAATACCTGCATTTCAGGGTGGACTTTATGCATTTTCAGTTCTCTGCACTTCCCTTTGGCTTATCTACTGCGCCCAGGGTGTTCACAAAGTGCCCAGCTCCAGCCATTGCATTTTGCAGGCAGAGAAATATGCAAATTTACCCATACTTGGACGGTTGTCTGATTCAGGCAGAAAGCCAGGACTTGCTATTGCAACACCTGGCATTCATAAAGAAACTTTTAACCCCACTAGGTACACCATCAACGAAAAGAAATCTCACCTAGTACCTTGTCAACAGATTGTATTCCTGGGAGCAAGCTTGAACACAACTTCCAGATTGCATTTCTCACTCCAGAAAAACAAGTTTATTTGACAACCTACTTCAAACTATTGGCCTCAAAACCCCTGCTATCTGCAAGGAAAATACTGCAAGTTCTGGGGTTCATGGCCTCTTGCATTCTACTAATTCCATATGCAAGACTGCATATGAGGAGACTCCAATAGTATCTAAAAAGTCTATAGTGTAAACATTCTCAGGACCTGTAAACAATGATTCCCATCATTCCTTGTATAGGGACAGAGTTCCTTTGGTGAGCAGAGACCTGCTACTACAACAAGGGACTTCTTTCACTCTACCCCCTGCCACCCAAACCCTAACAACAGACGCATCAGACTATGCATGGGGGGCTCACATGGCAGGGCAGTGCATTCAGGGCAAATGGAACCCGAGACAAATGCACCTGTATATCAATCAAAAAGAAATGTTAGCTGTACAGAATGCTGTGACAGCCTTCAAAGACCGTACTCTTCCAGGACAACTTTTAGTAAAGACAGACAACACCACAGTTATGTGGTACATAAACAAGGAGGGGGGAACCCACTCTTGCCCTCTCTGCAGACTAGCCATGGCTCTGTGGAACACAGCCTTGAGCTACCAAGTACACCTACAAGCACAATTCCTGCCAGGCAAACTAAATTCATTGGCAGACAACTTAAGCAGAAATCTCATGGACCCACACAAATGGAAACTAGAACCCAAAATACTCAACCTCTTGAGGAACAAATGGGGGACTCCAGAGATAGACCTGTTTGCCTCCCCTCAGAACTACCAGTAGAAAAAATTCTGCACAAGAACTCCCCACAGTCAAGCTTGGAAAGTGGATGCCCTGTCCTTTACCTGGGAAAGCCTCTCAATTTATGCCTTTCCCCCTCTGCCTCTCCTCTGGAAGGTTCTACTAAAGATCAAACAGGACAAGCCAATGACAATACTGATTGCACCAGACTGGCCATGCCAGCACTGGTACCCCCTCTTGCGCAGTATGACACTGCTACAACCATGTAAGCAGGTGCTGGATGTCATTCTGGAGGCAAGGAGGCCTAGTACTAGAAAATCCTATGCTGAAAAGTGGAAAAAATACTGTTCCTGGAGCCAGGCTTAGAAGATGGGCACAACGGTGCCCAGTTTACCTCATATTCTAGAGTACTTAACAGAAGTACTCCACATAAGGCCTATCCTGCTCGTCAATTAAAATCCATTCCTTTGCCATTTCAGCACATTAGAATACTGAGCCACCCCTCTTCTCTCACCCCTTGCTAAAACAATTTCTTAGAGGGTCCAAAAATTTAAGACCCCCCAGGAGAGCTCCTACTCTAGCCTGGAACCTTAACTTTGTATTGGAAAAGCTCACCCCCTCCCCCTTTGAGCCAGCTGCTATAGCAGAGTTGAAATTCCTTTCTTGGAAAACAGCCTTCCTTCTAGCCATCACTTCAGCAAGAAGAGTGTCTAAATTACAGGCCCTCATGGCAGTGGAACCCTTCATTATCTTCCATGCAAACAGGGTTTCCCTCAGGACCAATCCTTCCTTTATGCCCAAGGTGGTGTCTAGTGTGGCCCTAAATCAGTCCATTCATATGCCTACTTTTTTCCCTAATCCACAAACAAAGGAGAATGAATACTGCACTCTCTGGATGTGCACAGACAACTCAGATTCTATTTGGACAGAACTAAGCCTCTCAGAAAATCTGAGCAGCTGCTAGTTGGCTTTGCTGCAGGGGCAGAGGGGAAGGCCATTTCAAAGCAAACCATTTCCAAATGGATAGCCCATTGCATTAATTTCTGCTACAAGCACCATGGAAAGCCTACCCCACAGGGGGATAAGATCAAATTTTACCAGGGCTGCATCTACCTCTATGGCATTTCTCAGAGGAGTCCCTCCCAGGGACATCCTGGAAGCTGCGAACTGGAGCTCTGTACATACCTTTACCAAGCATTACCACATGCCTATCTTTTCTAAATCCAGAGCTGGCATTTGCCACAGCAGTCTCGCAGGGCTTAATAGCTGGCCCTTATGCTCTTTAACTACCTCCTCCCTTCCTTAGCTTTGGGAATCAACCCAAATGTGATGACTGCAACAGTGAAACACGAAGTGCACAGTACAGTTTTGTGCACTTACCATAAATGTAGATGTTGGAGTGTATTCACTGTTGCTGTCCTGGTTACCCTCCCTCCAGCCCCCAACTTCTCTTGGCTCTATCTTTCCTTCTTGTTTGATATATTTATTTTTTCTTGTGTATTTGCATTTTGATGGGGGTGTGCCATACCATATAATTGCTTCTTATTGTGGGGGCACCTGACATCTGGGGCAAGAAAAACTGATGTAATGGCGTCGGCTGCATGTTTTATACCCCTGACGTCATGGAAAAGCAACACCATTTGATGCAGAAATCCAAAGACTCTGGTATGCAGGCTGGCTGAGGGCTACCTGCAGGCAAATAACCCAAATGTGATGATTGCAACAGTGAATACACTGGAACATCTACATTTATGGTAAGTGTACACAACTGTACTTTTTTAACATCATGTAGGGGAAAAGCTTTCTCTCTGTTTTCAAAAGATACACGTAAAGTCTTGGTCCTTTTTTAGGAAAATAAAGGAGAATCTCCTAGGCATTGTGATAAGGAGTCAGAGCTGATGTGTGTAGAAATAGATGTGTGTGTTTTGTGTGTGTGTGTGTGTGTATGTATATATATATATATATATATATATATATATATATATTTATTAGAAGCAAAGTGATACTCATTGTACCATGTTGGCCCCATCAAGTCTGGTTCCCTTTCTTTGGCCTCACCTAGTTCATTCCTGGGCGCTGAACCCAACTTTGGGGTTCCTGTCTCATCTGCAGGGGCTGGTCCATCTCAACCTACCAACTCTCAAGCTGAATGCTTGGTACCTCCACTTCCAGTAATTGCCAGGCAGAATGATCTATCTTCCCCAGTACAAAAAATACTTCTGGCTTCCCATAAACCATCCACCAGGAAACTTTATCTTAGTAAATGGAGCAGATTTGTGATCTGGTCTCAAGGAGAATGGCTAGACCCGTTTTCAGCCTCACTTAATAAGGTGTTGGAATATTTGTCAACTTTACTCCAATCAGGAGCTTCATTTGGTGACTATTTCAAATTTTCATAATGGCTTTGATGATTTTTCCCTGATATCTCACTGCCTCTGCAAAACCTTCCTAAAGGGAATTATGCATTTAAAGCCACCTTTTAAAGACCCCATTGAACCTTGGAATTTGACGTTAGTCTTACAAACTTTGACTCGTCACCCCTTTGAGCCAGCTGCCACCTGTGACATAAATTTTTTTATCTTGTAAGACCTTATTCCTGGTAGCCATCACATCAGCCAGGAATATCAGAATTGCAGGCCTTGTGTGTAAAATGGCTATACATAATTTTTCATAAAGAGAGAGTATCACTTAGAACTAACCGCTTCTTTATACCCAAAGTTGCATCAAACTCTAATATTAACCAATCCATCGACCTGCCAGTTTTCTTCCCAAATTTTTCAAACAAAGGAGAATCGTGTTTACATTTGTTGGATGTACACAGATTTTACTTGGACAGAACAAAATCCTTCAATAAATTGGACCAACTGTTCCTGTCCTTTCCAGGTCCTTGACTAGGCAAACCAGTTTCCAAAGTCACCATTTCCATTGCCAAAATGATTGAGAGATTGTGTCACCTTTGTTTATCATCAAAATAAAATGAGTCTATCAACTGAAGTCAAGGCTCACTCTAGCAGGTCAGTTTCCACTTCTGTGGCCTTTCATTCTAAGGCCTCTATGGGTGACATTTGCACAGCTGCTATGTGGGCTACCCCACATACCTTTATCACTCATTGCAAATTGGATATGGTCTCCAGGGGAAGAGTATACTTTGGCTTTGTGGTGGTGAGGAATATCCTTCCATAGGGCCCCCTGGGACATAAAGTAGCTAGGGCCTCTGTCCCAACTGTCATGAATGAATGAAAATTGAGAACATCAGCTAAAGAAGTTTTGTTCTTACCATTCTTGACATCCCACCCTCCTTCCCCCTCCAAAAGCTCCTGGTGGTCCGGAACTAGTCCTGGTTCATTAGTAGGGCAGTTGTTCAGATAGAGCTTCTGCTTTTTGTTTTCTATGGGCAAATTCGATCTGAAGGGAAGGGAAGAGCAGCACAATGGGTAAACTGAGATTGAGAGTTTCTGGCTGGTGCAAGCTTGTTTCAACGACCAAATCAGTTCCGAGTATGGAACCGGGCGCCAACTCTCAAACATGAATGAAGATTGACAACACAGATGGAGCATTATACTTAGAACATAACTTCTTTTTTCTAGTACTTCTGTATTTCATAGCATAGGCTCAATTCAGATTTGCTGAATCTAGGCTGTTTGGTATTACTTGAGCACTAAAACCAGCCATCCTAGGTTAAGAAGGCCCTCCTGCACCTTTGTGGCAGAAATTTATAGCCTAGGACCCATCTGAGTTGGGGACTGCTGGAAAAAGGCTCAGTTTTGGGCTTTCCTATTGGTTAATTTGTGTTACAAATGTTTATCTTTGCTTATGTTTAAGCCCCATGTATGTGTGTAGCTGCACACTGTGCTGCAAGGTTGAGCTCTGCCCGTGTATCGGCACAAATGCTTAGAACCAGTTTTCTCTTTATATCTGCTAGAGAACCCTCCTTGGCTCCACTGCCTCTCTGTACACAACATAGTTGTGCACTGTGACCTAGCGAGCAGCTCAGTTACACATTCTGAGGTGTTGACGCAGTCTTCCACGCTTATCCCCTCCACAGAATAGCTGCTTTTGTTAGCCACACAAGCAAGCCATGGTCCATGTAGCCCATCTGCACTTGTTACTACAGTATAAACCTGCCATAATGGATGGACAGTTTCCCACCATTTCTCTAGCCAGCCTGATTGACATGAGCATCCTGAGGCACTTTTTCCTAATGCAAGCAAACACAACAGGTGAGAGATGGAACTATACCATGAAATTAGAATCAGTCCTCTAGCATAACAATATGCAAGGCGTACAACAGGTTGTCAGCACACACAACTCCCCTCTCACACAAGATAAGGTCAAGACATGTAAACCCACATACACAGAGGTACTCATTAAGAGCCTGCCAAAAGACTAGAGACCTCCCAAGAGCAAACAGCATACACATACTGGTACACAGAATCCACCACTACACAGAACAACACACATCAGTGGCTCAACAATTAAGCCCCTAAGGCAAAACACCTTAAATCCCTATGTTCTGATCAAAGGCAATTCAAAGGTGAGACACACAGATGTACCCCTCACCAGGTTGAACAAGAAGGTCATGGTCAGCTGCCTGTCCGGTGCCAGGATCCATCAAATCACACACACACTCAAGTCTCTCAGCAACAAGTACCATTATGACTCTCTCATAGTACATGGTGTGAATGACTAGAGATGTACCTTTCTGGACTGTATGAAGAGAAACATAACCAAACTCTCAGATTGTGTCCCTGGCAGGTATGTCAAGCAGTATTCTACCTTCACCTAGTATGATGCCACAATACAGACCAAAAATGATTGATTTCAATAATTGGCTTAGCTTCTGGTGTCACTCCAGGGGGATCCAGTATCTGTCTGCTTGGGAAGACGAGGCTGACAGTCCACGTTGTTCTGCCAGAGATGGCCTTCACTTGAAGACTGAGACTTGGTTCATGGCCGCTGAGAGCACCCCGGCCATACAAGGCTACAATGCTTGTCACATGTTCAGGCCCCAAAACGAGCATGAAAGAACTACATAGCTGTTGAGGTGTATCCATCTTCATTAGATTCAAGTGCACATTGAGACTGGTGAAACAGTGCAACTCTCTCGAGCTACTCCTTGTCTAATTAATTAAAGGTAAAAATACCCATCCACATCATTGCTAGCTGCAGGTTAAGAACCAGGAGAAGCACACCGACTACCTGGACTTGCTCTAGTCACCCAGTATACAGCCAAACACCTTGGTCATGGGAGATTTCAACTATCCTTCCATGGATTGGGTGACATACATGAGCACAAACCTGATCGCTACAAGGTTCCTGGACTTTAATTCAGATGCCCAATAAAACTTACCGCGAGCTCTTTTTAGTTCTTATTGGTCAAGCACTGTGAACTGTTTTTAGTTTTTATTGGATTGTGTGTGTATGTGTGTGTGTGGGGGGCTGAGTGCACGTGTGTGTGCGAAAACATAAAAAACAGCAGCTGATTTTCACGCAGTAGCCATGCAACACTGTTTTTAGAGAGCTGGCTACTTTGTCATGATCATGTGCATTCTGGATCTGTGTTTGTGTACATGCATGTGTAGAGAGCTGGCAACTGCGTCATGGTCATGTGATATTCTGAATTTATGTGCTCGCACGCATGTCTGTAATTATTGCATATATGGAGTAACAGAACTGTCCAGCAGAGCTGGACTGACACTTGCTTGAAGCTTTACTTTGTGATAATGGTGTCAGTGCAGCGAGCTTGCTCAACATCCGTGGAGTGTCCTGAGTTGACATGACAATATTTTTTGTACCTCTTAGCCATTGCAGCACTGCTTTGGGGAGAGGGAGTCATAGCCCCACTGTTCAAAATATGTAGTGTGTGTGTGTGTGTGTGTGTGTGTGTGTGCACGCACGCACTTGGCAAAGTGTAATAGATAATAAAATTTGCAGCTGTGGACTGACAAGTCCTGACAAGGTGAGTGAGTAGCAGGTGTTATAAGACTGGGTTTGGAGACAAGTGTAATGACACTGAACAAACAGATTTTTCCACGTTAACCTTATATCATTGTTTTGTTTGTGTGTCTGTGTGTGGTATAAAAGAACTATGGAGCAAATATGTACTGATACCTGCTTGCTGCCCTGCTGAGGGGGATACTCATATAAGTGCAGTGGACTGGCTCCAGTATGTAGGGATGGGAGTCATGAGCTGATATCCATCAATCATATGCATTTGCCAAAGCCATTGCAGCAGTGTTTTGCAGAGAGGTGAGAAGATCCTCAAAGACTGGTATGTTGTGTGTGTGTGGGGAATGGAGGTGTACCTTTGTAAGTTTGGTGTGAATGTTGTGCATTGTGAAATGGAGAGATTGAGTAAATTGTTTGAGTGCCCTGTTTGGAGTATGGTATCACTGCTACAGCTCCCGGTAGTGTTTCAGTACATGTCTGTCATGAATTATGTACATGCCTGTCTGATTTGGGGTAGTTGCAATGGAGATGAGTTGGAGTGTTGGATCACTTACCAGCATACCCCACAAGCATCCCTAATTTTGGCTTATACTTTTGCGCTGACATACTGCATTCCATAATGTTTTTGAAAAGGGTGTTGGATTCTCATGATCAAATAATGGCATTCATTGTAAGTAAAGACTTCTTTTTTTTTTTTCTTCAGAAAAATGAATACTAATTCACATAGTCTTATTTTGCAGGCTTGATAAATCAGTAGAATTGCTGTTTTCAAAAGTATCTGATTTAGTAGCTTTCTCCATGAGTCTGTTGCTGAGAGGATGAGATCCATGTGAGATGAAGTTCCTCCCTAACCCAATTCAAGTGTAAATTGGACAATATGATTGGGAACAATAAATTCATCCCTGGCTTGGCACTTCTGTAGGAGTTTCCTAGGCTGTTAACTTGGAGGTCATTTCAAGCCTAACCATTTCATCCCAATGTAATACCATAGAAATGATAGTCAGTACCCATGATTGCATTTGCTAATGACTGTCCATGTCCAGGAGGGTTGTGTGCGCTATCCCCAGTAAGAATTTATTGTGCCCCATCCACTCATCCAGGTTCCTCTTGGACAGTGTCACAGAGGTGCTCTGTTTCACATGAATTGGTAGCCTATTCCAGCGACACAGCAGTCGCTGGGAGACAAGTCTGTCCCTCCAGCATATCTTATTTAAGCCACAGGCCATGTTTAGGTCCCTGGAAACAGGTCTGATGTGCAGCAAGTTCATTGGGTTTGGGTCTAAGATTGATCTGTAAGCCAGGCATAAGTCTTCCTAAGAAGTCTATAGGATATAGAGTATAGTGACAGGGACATTAGTCTATCTGTGTAAGGCACGTGCTGGAGTCCCTTGATGATCTTTGTTAGAAACCTCTGAGGTGTCTCTAATTGCTGCAGGTGCTTTGCATGGTACATGCTGAACAAGACGTTCTAGTCAGTTATAGGCCAGATTAGTGTAGAGTATATAGGGGTCGTAACCTCTTTTGCTCTCGAGGAGATGCCTTTACTAGTCAATTGTGCTACATAGAAAGCTTTCCTTACTGTAGTAGACACATGGTGGACAAAGTTGAGATTTCAGTCAACTTGTGATCCCAGATCTTTTACCACATCATGGGTACTTGGGGTATTTTTGTTAATTTGATAGTGTGAAGGTACATTGTTTTTGCCAAACGGAATGATGATGCATTTCTTTGCATTCAGTTTGAGACCATGACTAAGACGCCAGTTGTTGGTCTTTGTAAGACCCTCCTGGCATATACTGACATCATTTGGGGATTCAGTAATTGCATCCAGTTTAGAGTCCGCAAAATTAGTCAGCTGCAACCCCTTAGTTTTGGCTTAAACTTCTGAGAAGTATATAACAAACAGTAGGGGACCCAGCACCGACCCCTGTGGCACCACACTGGAGACGAGTCTGTTTGTTGATGTGGAGTCACCCATTTAATGTGTCTGGTTTGTGAGCCAGTTCACAACCCATCTTACAACAAAGGGGTTTACATTCAGTTTCTGAGTGTGGAATTATGTCAAAAACCTTTGCCAAGTCAAGGTATGCTGTGTGCACTTCTCTGCCTTTGTCAATGGCCATGGACACATTTTTGAAGAACTCCACCGGATTTAACAGGCAGGGTCTACCCTTGACAAAGCCAAACTGGGTTAGATCCAGGGTTTGGAGGTTGTCTGTCTTTATTTACGAGGCCCATAATGATACTTTCCATGGCCTTACAGATGAGGCTGGTCAGGCTTATGGGTCTGTATTTCCCCAGGTCTGTGTCTAGGCTACCTTTGTGGAAGGGAATAACTGTTGCTGTTCTCCATTCCACAGGAACACACTTGTGGTTAGGCTGTGATTCAAAAGGGTACTTAATGGTGATGGTAGTTCATGTTTTAGCCTTTTTAGAAGACAGCCTGGGAATACCGTCTGGTCCCATAGAGGGTGTTTTTTTTTTTTTTTTTTTTTGCCTTGGACAAGGCTTTAATGATCTGCTCTTCAGGTATGTATGGTGGGGGGGGGGGGGAGTTTGGGGCAAGGTTTTTTTATAAGTTTGGAGGGGATAAGGGAGTGAAATTTTCACCAAACCTCTCCGCTACTAGCTTTGCTATCTCTGTGGAGTCAGCATGTGTGGTACCATTTGTCACTAGTTTTGCACATGATTGGGTCCGACCTTTTAGGCTATGCACATAGCTGTAAAAGGCTTTGTGGAAGCTTCGGTGTAGTTACCACTTCCAGCTGGGGTGGGGCTTGGAATGCATTTATACCTTCACCTAGGAGAGTATAGTTTACCTTGGTGAAGTTTTTTAGTCTGATTTTTGCCCTTTGTGAGTTTTGGTGTGCGTGCCAACTAGAAGGTGACTCAGTTGTAGTCAGATTTAACTAATGAGGGTCTGCCAGTTGTGGCAGTGCATCTGCTTGTCATGTTAGTGAGGACCAGATCTGGTATGTTTGTTCCTCTTCTCGAGGAATGAACAATTTGTTCCAGGGCATTTGCGTTAATAAAGTTAAGGAACTTTTCTACTAGTGAGTTAGGGCTGACGTAGGTCATTTCATGGTGGGATAATTGAAATCCCCCATACCCAGAGTATTCTGGAATATTCCGATGCTCTCCAGTTTGGTCAAGTAGGGTTCATGTGCATCATGACCCGTGGAGGGGGATTCTGTAACTGGCTATGACTTGAATGCGGGTCTTACCCATTGTAACCTGAACGTGGAATAACTCCATGGAGTTGTCCAATCTAACTAGAAGGGAGGTGAACTTATCTGTAATATGGATAGAAACACTGCCTCCTGTGGTTCTCACACGTTTATTTTCCTGTCTGAAGGTGAGGAAGGCATTGTAGCCTTTCAAAGCCAGGGTACTCTCTGTTGTCTTGAACTGGGTTTCTGTGACTGCACAGACATCTACCAGTGATAGAAGTGCTTCCAGGGTGTGCAGTTTTTTGTTTAAACTCCTAGCGTTTAGCAGCATGACCCTTATTTTGTTATAACTGGCAAATTTCACATCAGTATGTTTGTTTTCAAGACCTTGCCTAAAAAGGCACTGTGGGAAAGACAAGAACCTTTACCAGTAGACAACAGCCTAGTGGTGCCAGGTGCAAACTGTCTCTGGGAAAGCAGCGAGGTTTGTCGACCATGGCTTCCTAGGCTGACAGAAACTGGATCCCCTTTGAATGACACCAAAAACTAAGCCAATTATTGAAATCAGTCTTTTTTTACTTACACTGTGGCATCATTCTAGGTGAGGGTAGTGTGCTGCTCAAGGCTAGGGGCATACCTGCCTGGTACACATACTCAGAGAGCTCCGTCATGTCTCTTCATATAGTACAGTGAGGTATGTCTCTGGTTGTTCACTCCAACATGAACTGTGGCAGAGTCATAATGGTCCATCTTGATGAGAGACCTGAGTGCATGCGTGATCTGACGAATCCTGGTAACAGACAGGCAACTGACTATGACTTTCTCCTTGTCCAGCCTGGTGAGTGGGACATTGTGTGTCTCACTGTGGAGTCTCCAGTGATAAGAAAAACATTTTTTTTGAGTGTTATGCCTTACAGGCTTGGTAGGTGAGACACAGGTGTTGCTGTGCAAACTATGTTAGTTGTAGCAGTCTTGTGTTTTGGAGATCTCTGGTATTTCAGTAAGTTTTTTTGGGAGAATCTCTTAGTATGTTGATTTTTGTGTACTATGTGTATGAGTAGTGGTGGGTGGGTTGACAGCCTCTTCAGTGTTACTGTTTTGAGTGTGTGAGAGAGCATGGATTCAAGATTCTTGGTGCAGATATCTCTCGCACTCTGTACTAGAGTGAGTTAATAGTAGAGGGTTGTCAGTGTTCATGAGGCAATTGCTACACTGCCTCAGGAGACCCAAGTCAACAAGCTTGACAGGAGAAACAAGGGTAGTCCAACTGTCCATAATGCTAGGTTGAAGAACTGTTATCACAAAGGGGGGGGGGGTGACTTTTCAGGACCAATCAAGGAGGTGCTCAGTGGATGGATATTTTTTCCGTTTTTTTTGGCTGGTGGTTTAGTAAGATGCAGCTCACTGTCTCTAGTGGACACGGGCAACCTGTAAATGGTTAATCTCACAAACCCCTTCTTGTAAATGTTTCATCTCCCAAGCCCCTGCTTACACTTATCAAGGGTACCAGAACATGTCAGAGATTTGGAATGCATGGCTAGGCTTAAGAAGGCCCTTGTGGTTGTTAGCCTAGTAAACACCTATATGCTACAAATGTACAACTAAGGCAAACTACATAAAGTAATAGTAGCAGAAAGTACTGGGTCACATCAGAGGCTTAGGAGGTAATTGTTAAGAAGAAACTGAGAACTGTTTCATTGTTATGTAAAGCTTGGCATTAAATACCATAGTTCAAGTTATGTCGTAACCGAATAACTATGCAAGATAACCATGTGAGCAGCCAGAATGCAATTGAAACTGAATATTTTAACTCTGCACATTTTAGAAATGGATAGAGTGGCCTAAAGTCTGGATTGATCTATGAGTTTTTTTTTTTTTTTTTAGAAATAATTCACGAGAAATGCTATTCAGAAGTTGAGACATGTGAGGGAACATATTTAGTGCCACACTAGGCTGTGATTTGTTTTTCTGTTGTCATACAAAGTTGACTAATTAGTTGAATATAGCCAATCTGGAAATCTGAGACTTTAGCTCATTCATTGGAAGAGGTTAGATTGGAGTAACTTGGCCAGAAGATGAAACTTGCAAAACCGCTCTTTGTAAAAAGTCTTTTTTTCTTAGTAATTTGTTGACACTTGCAAACTTCTTTCAGAGAATGTGTAGTACATCACTAAGAACAACATTTGTAAAACTCTGTGCAGACCAGTCAATGACCCGCAGACTGTCAAACGTGGCAGTTTTTTTCTGTTTTTCCATTCTGACTGAATGGAAGTGTAGTCTGACAACAAATGGTAGGGCTACTTACTCTCACAGTCTGTGTTCTCATAGTGCATTATGGGACAGATTTAGATTTACAATGGAATCAAGATGTCTGCCTCCATGAGGGCAGATAAGGATGAAAAACTAAATAAGTAAAATTAGGAATGAGTACTTATTTTGATGCCAACAGCTTTGATAGGTACCATAACTCATGGAAAGATGAAAAAATATATGTTTTTTCATCATTTACATGCAGTGGTCCTTTAAATGGCCTTGTGGCAGTGAGAGAAAAAAAAAATCCCATCTATGATTCGACTTCATATAGCAGCTCAGGAGCTAGAAAAGCCAGCTAAAGAGGGCAGGAGTGAGTGGCTGAAGTCAGTTCACCTATCCAGAGTGGTGGAAAGAATGGTGAATTTTTTTTTTTTTTTTTTTTTTTTTTTTTGGCAGTCACCACCAGAGATTTGCTCAACACCAGAATTGCCAGCACTGAAGACATAAGCTTAGTGATCCCAATCTGACGCTGAGTTTAGTGTGAGTGTGTCTGTCTCTCTTTAAGTAAATGCATTGGGAGATTGTAGGTGCCTGCATCTACCACCTGAATGGAAATGCCTTTTTGCTGGATTGCTAACAAGAACACAAGCCATCTCTATGGCTGCCTGGATTAAGATCTGTCCTCTCTGCCTTTGTCTTAGTGCTGGGGATAACTAGTATTGATGGAAATAATTTCTTTTTAAACTAGTTGAAATATCCCTAATGTTGGTCCCAGGCAGGCATGACAGACTGCTTGCAAAGTTATACTTGGTGTATTCACCAGTTACGAGGTTGCTTTTGGGCTTGCCAGCCATTGTACCTGTTTTATGGGATTTTAAGCCTGGCTTAGTTTACTGCTAACTTTTGGTATTTTGTTATCATGGACTCTTCCCATTTGTAGTTTATCTAATGTGTTACATGTATGAGGTTCTCATTTTGTCAAAATAAACAGCTTATTTCTCTAGTTTGAGGGACTGTGACTGATGGTTACGCTACCTGCACTCAGTCAGTCCATTTGTTCCATGGCATGTGGGAGACCGGCATGCTTAAGAAAGGCAAAAGCCTTTTGACCCATTCATTCCTGCCTGGGGATCCCTGTTAGTCCAAGTGAACCTCAAGCAGCAAGAGATGGGTAGAAAAGAATGTGTCATTTTGCTGGGTCCCGTGGAGAGGACATCCCTTCCCTAACTGTGTTACTTGCAGATTCACCATAGAAGCCTTGTTGGGAGAGGAGGTTTGCTTCCTGCCACACACCCGTCTTTGCTTTCCAGTTCAGCAGGAGGGTCCTTGCCTGATGCAGTTCAAGCCAATATGGCCACTACAAGCAGGTGATAAACCCAGTCACTGCTAAGTGTCATGAGTGCCACAAGCTTAGTAACCTCTTCCACCTCAGAATGAGCAAGCAGCTAATACTTCCCTGACCAGTCCCTCAGAGACCCATGTTGCTAATTAAACATAAGCTTTGGGGCTGTAGTCAGGTCATCCTTCTATGCCAAGAGGTCACACCTGAATTTATGTCTCCTTGTAGTACAGGGCGAGTTTTGTTGGTGCATCGTAGGGCTGTTGCTGAGAATTTAGTGTCAGTACATATTTAAAGTAAGGTCATGTAAAAAAAAGACTTTTTTGTGAGCAAGACGCACTTCTTACACTGCCTTGAGGTAACTGTTATCTGTCAATTCTTGGTTAGCTCATGAAGTCCTTTTATACCTTATTTAAAGTAAGAGCCTTCTTGTATAACATATAGGCATAGAATTGTGTATTACAACCAGACTTGTTTAACTTTTATCAGATGACTTCTAAAGTGGTGAGTTCTGTAATAAATTTTAATTTTTAAAGAAATAGTGTAATATCAGGCACAAGATGTGTCATATCAGATACACTTGCAGAAAAGTCTGATGTGAGAGTGTTCAATCTCGCCATTTGTTCTTACACCTGGGTTCAGAGCCGATCCTCGGCTCCGTGTCGGCCGCTTGTCAAAGCTCTGCATCGAGAAGAAGCTCGAGACCAACCTAACTCCCACAATCCCCCTCTGCCTTTACCTCAGATCTAGTTTGCCGCTGCAACGTTCGCATCATATTTGATGAGCTCGGACCACCTCAAAGCTAAGATTTGTTATTTCTTATATTTTGTTTAAAAAATATTTCTCTTTAAAGTTGACTGTGTGTGTGTAGAGTAGTGTATCGAGGGTTTCTCGGTTCCGTATATAGTTTTTATATACTTTCTTAGAGTTTATTCCCTCGGGGCCTACCCCACCCCTTTAACTTACTGGATTGACTACAGGATTTGACTACTTACAGGATTTGACAATTTTCTACTGGATTTGACTTTTTGTACTGGCTTTTCTATTTTACCTGGATTTGACTTGTTAAAATGTCTGAAAAGGCTAAATCAGGCTTCAAAAGGTGCCAATGTGGACAGAAAATGTCTGTCACAGATAATCATAGTTCCTGCGTCTACTGTCTTGGCCCTCTCCATCTACAGGAAGATTGTTTCATCTGCCATTCTTTCAGTGGAAGGGTCATGACAGATAGGCGCAGGAAACTTATGGATAGGGGCCTTTTGAAGCCTGCATTCCAAGAGGCTCTGGCTGCATCAGACCAGGCATCTAAATCCTCGAAGGAATCGAAGACGTCGGAGCCCATGTCATCGGCTCCGAGCTCTTCATTTAAAGTTCGATCACCGGTTCCACAGACTTTGGGGCCGAGTGTTGAACTTTTGTCAGTTACCGAGCCTCGAGTCTTGGAACCGGTGACGGAGCTTCCTCCTCCTGTACTTTTGAGGTCGGCTCCGTCTTCGATTCCTTCGACGCGTTCTTCAAGGCCCCTCTCCGACACCGATGTAGACCGCGTGCTGCAGAAATTGATGGAGAATACGGCCTTATCCAAGCTCATCTCTGTCTCTTCTCAGTTGGTGTCGAGACTCGAAGGCCTTCCCTTATCTCCACCTGTTCCTCCTCCGAGGCCTATTCAGTCTTCGGAGCCGGGAGAGGCTGATCTGCTGATTGTGGAGCCCTCGGTGCCGGAACCGTCTTTTTCTCGGTCGGCACCGTTCACCTCGACTCCGTCGGATCCAGTACCGGAGTCTCGGAGCCGAAGATCCATCCTTGGATCGGGGACCGAGAGTCGGACCGATATTTCGGTTCCGACTCTCCCTCTCGGAGCCTCAGCTCGGATCGACTCGGCTCCGTCCTCGGGGTCGATGCCATCGGTGCCTGTCTTGGGGATTCCTCCGATTTCTTCGGAACTTGGGGATGTCTCTACTCGGGACCCGGGGGCTTTCGATCTCATGAGGAAGGTGTTGTCTGCTCAGACAACCACTTCAGCAGAGACGGCTTCTCCTTCCCATAAAGGACCGTTATCCTCCTCTGCGCCCACGGCTACACCTAAGCGTCTAGCACCAGTGTCTCAGCCACCCCTAGAGGGTGCCCCCTCTTCCTCGGAGGCTTCGTCGGATGCCCCCCCCCCGAAGAAGTTCCGAGGAAAAGATTGTGTAAGAGGAGACACTTGGATTCTCCACAGGAATCCTTGACATCGGACACTGACTTTGGATGAGTCAGAAGGGTCCCCTAAATCACCCTCAGAGGATGTCTCCTTTTCTGACATCCTGGAGATCCTAAAACAGAGAGGTGATTGGCAAGCCCTACCCCCTTCTGAGGATGAGTCAGTCTTGCTGAAGGCATTCGGTGCTCGCCCTTCCTCCTCCTGGGTCACTCCGCCCTTCGATGAGTTGATGGAATTGATTGCTCGGAGGGCGTGGGAGACACCTGACACGGTGGAGCCAGTCCCTAGAAAGCCTAATAAATATATTACAGCCCCCCAAGACAAGGCTTATCTAACAAAGGGAGTTCCAGTGGACGCTATGGTGGTGGCAGCGGCCACGAAAAAGGAGATGTCTGAATCTTCCTCATCTGTCCATCCGCCTAACAGAGATTCTAGGACTATGGACAGGTATGGGAAGCGCATTTTTAGTTCAGCGGCTTTTTCTATGCGATCCCTGAACTATTTGACCCATTTTACACGTTTACAGAGGGATCTAATCAAAGAGTTGGGAGATACCCTCCAGGGTACTACAGATGCTGCTGTCTCGGAGAAAGTTACAGCACATCTCAATACCCTTACATCTATTGCAAACTCGTCCATGAGGCTGATCTCATACGCAGTCAAGGGTCGAGTAGGGCAGCGGCTTCAGCGATTGCTCTTCGTAGACAATCCTGGATGCGCTTATGTTCCTTTGCGGAAGCCTTCAAGTCTTCCTTTACTAACGCCCCATTTGATGGTGCCACTCTTTTTGGCCCCAAAGTGAAGGAGACCCTTACCCGGTGTGAGCAAGAGGGAAAGACTGTCTGCTGTCGGAGTCCGTTTTTCCACCCCATCCAGACCGTACCCCAAAGGGCAACGTGGTGGGAAAATGTGGTTTCGAAAACCCCAAGGCTCTTTCCCAGGCACACAGGGTGATGCCCCCTCTAGAGGCAGAGGAGGGGGCAGAGGTGGAAGACGTCGCCCTGGCGGCAGAGGGGGTCCGCAAAACCAAGGTGACAGGGATACACTCCCCGGGAAACCTTTCCAGCACTCCTGAGAGGAGGCCCGGCTGTCCTGCTCTGGAGGCAGTCGGGGGTCGCTTAGCTTTATACCCTCAGGCCTGGCAAAGTCTTACATCAGACAATTGGGTAAAAAGCATTGTTACCAGAGGTTACAAAATTCCCTTCCTATTGCCCCCAATTCCGCAGAAAAGACTCCCAGATGTTCCGCCCCATCTGCGAGGCCCTGCAGCTATAGAAATTTCAAAGCTGCTAGAAAAAAGAGTCATCCAACCAGTCCCAGCGGACCAGAGAGGATTCGGAACTTACTCAAGGTTCTTTTTAATTCCAAGACAGGGGACTGGAGGCCAATTCTGGACCTAAGCAAACTCAATACCTTCATCAAGAAAGAAAAGTTCCGGATGGTCACGCTTCAATCGATCCTTCCATTTTTACAGAAGGACGACTGGATGTGCTCAATAGATCTAAAGGACGCATACTACCACATCAAAATGGCCAGGGCGTCCAGGGATCACTTGCGCTTCCGGCTGGGAGCCAGTCACTTTCGGTTTCGAGCCCTGCCCTTTGGTCTGACCTCAGCCCCCAGGGTTTTCACCAAATGTATGGCAGTGGTAGCGTCTCACTTGAGGCGCCTGGGATTCCAGGTGTTTCCGTATCTGGACGACTGGCTCCTTTCTGCCACCACCGAGCGTCGACTGATTCAGGCCAGGGATTACACACTTCAACTCTGTGTTCATCTCGGAATTTCCGTAAATTTTGAAAAATCTTTACTACAGCCATCACAGCATATCTCATTCATAGGAGCAGAATTGGATACGCGTTGCTTAATCCTAAGACTTCCTCCAGAAAGGATAACCTCCCTACAAAACCATACATCTCTTCTTCTATTATCCAGGAAATCCCCAGCAAAACTGGTTCTGAAGGTTTTGGGTCTCATGGCAGCTTCTCTCATTGCAATACCCTTGGGAAGACTGCACATGAGAGTTCTTCAATGGCTACTGTTTGCACAATGGTCGTTCCAACACTTACCCCTGACACACGAAATCCACATCACAAACATATGCAAATCACACCTGGCTTGGTGGCTTCAGACTTGCAATCTTTCCAGCGGAAGACCATTTGTGCTACCCACGCCGACAGCTACGGTGACCACGGACGCTTCCCTGATAGGGTGGGGGGGCATCTTTCAGGGACAGACAGTCCAAGGCGAATGGTCCAATTTGGAGTACAATCTGCACATCAATGTTCTAGAGTTGAGGGCAGTGTTTCTAGCGTTGCAACACTTTGCTCCCCTAGGGACAATTGCAGTTCAGTCGGACAACATGTCCGTAGTATGGTACATAAACAAACAAGGGGGAACCAAGTCTTATCAACTATGCAGAGAGGCCATGAGAATTTGGCAATGGGCGGAGTCCACGGGTCGCTTTCTGATAGCAACGCACATCCCGGGGTTATCCAACGTCATAGCGGACAGGTTGAGCAGAGCCATCCTGTTACCTCACGAGTGGTCCCTCAAACAATCAGTTGCGAAGGAAATTTTTCGCAAGTGGGGCCAGCCTTCCTGCGATCTGTTTGCGTCTCCAATGAACGCCAAATGCAGAAGCTATTTTGCCCTATTACCCCCTCCAGAGGAAGTCCCCAGGGACACTCTGGTTCACGATTGGCCCCCTGGTCTCCTGTACGCTTTTCCTCCTGTTCCCCTGATTGCAAAATTCTTACAGAAAGCCAATAACCTGCAAAGGACAATTATCCTCATTGCCCCATTCTGGCCTCGTCAAATCTGGTTTCCCTTTCTTCTGGCACACCGAATTCGGGAACCCTGGATCCTGGACCCGGAGCCGGATCTACTGACCCACTCGTCAGGGGCATCCCACCCGTCGCTACTCTCCCTCAGACTAGCAGCTTGGCTGCTCCGCTTCCCTTCTTAGCCAGGTCTGATCTTCTTTCCCCTGCAGTTCGAAATATCCTGGTGGCTTCTCATAAAGCTTCCACTACGAAAATTTACAGTAGTAAATGGAAGCGTTTTGTGCACTGGGCAAATACACATCAATTGGACCCCGTGATAGCTCCTCTAAATAGGGTCCTGGAGTTTTTAACCGAACTGTTCCACCAAGGAGCTTCTCCTGCCACTTTGAGAGTGCAATTGGCTGCCATTTCAAACTTTCATGTGGAAGAAAGTGGGGCTCCTATTATGGCTCACAGACTTTGTAAGGCCTTTCTAAAAGGATCTTTCCATATTAGACCTCCAGTTAGAAGTCCTACATCACCTTGGAACTTGAACCTTCTTTTATCTCAACTGATGCCACCACCTTTTGAACCAGCCTCTTCCTGTCCTTTGAAGTTTTTGTCATGGAAGACCCTCTTTTTGGTGGCTATTACATCGGCCAGACGGGTGTCGGAGCTTCAAGCTCTTTCCGTTAAACACCCTTATTTGATCTTTCACCCTGATAGAGTATCTCTTCGCACTAATCTATCTTTTCTTCCCAAAGTTTGCTCCGTTAATAATATTAATCAGTCCATTGAGCTCCCCACCTTTTTCAAAAACCACTCCAATAAGTTGGAATACATGTTACACAAGTTAGATGTTCACAGACAACTCAGATTTTACTTGGATAGAACAAAAGATCATAGAAAAACAGACCAGCTTTTTATAGCCTTTGCAGACAGCAAGAAGGGTATGGCAGTTACGAAATGAACCCTTTCCAAATGGCTTTCCGATTGTATTATTTTTGTTTATACTGCCTCGGAGCAAACTTTACCTGTCAAGCCCAAAGGACACTCTACAAGATCAGTATCTACATCCCTGGCTCATGCAGCCCGCCTACCGTTAGACACTATTTGTGCGGCTGCTACTTGGTCTAAACCACATACATTCATTACTCATTACAAAGTAGACAGGATTTCTAGGGACAGGGCAACCTTTGGTTCCACTGTGCTCAGGAACGTTCTCCCGTGAGTTCCTCAGGAACATGGAGCTAGGGACGCTACCCAGGTGTAAGAACAAACGGCGAGATTGAACACTCTCACATATAGAAGTTATGTCCTTACCATAATGTTCCATGTGGAGTGTTCATCTCGCCTTTGTTCTTACATTCCCACCCTCCCACCCTCAGGAAGAACGTCCAGTTTAGGTGTCTGGTTTGGTTTTTCCTGCTTCTGCCTTAAGCAGTTGTTGTATATATATATATATATATATATATTTTTTTTTTTCAGCTATGTTGTTCTTGGCATGAATGTGTTATTCTCTCTGTTGACTTCTGGTTTGCTTGCAAACTAGATCTGAGGTAAAGGCAGAGGGGTATTGTGGGAGTTAGGTTGGTCTCGAGCTTCTTCTCGATGCAGAGCTTTGCCAAGCGGCCAACACGGAGCCGAGGATCGGCTCCGAACCCAGGTGTAAGAACAAAGGCGAGATGAACACTCCACATGGAACGTTATGGTAAGGACATAACTTCTATTTATGGCAGCTGTCAAAGTGTTTCCTTATATTAAGTAAAACTAGTAGTTTCCATCATCTCCCACAGTTTACAAGCAGTTAATTCTTCTTGCCTTACAGAAAGAAACACATGGTTGCTTTCTGCCTGCAACCTAGGACATTTAAAACTCCAAGGAAAAAAATATAAAGAAACCCTGCAGTAAATCAAGATGAAAAGAAGAAAGTAGCCTAACTATACTCACAGAACATTGGAAGTACTTTCACATCAGTCTCTGGCATAATATCACTTACAAAATCTATAGTAGTAGTGATGGGAAAGAGGGGTGGTGTAGGAAGTTGGTCTGTTCAGGCTGGGCAGGAAAATATATTCAGCAGTAAGGGTCTGCAATAGCAAAATTAGGTAAGATATGTATATTGGCAGGAGTTGTAAGTAGACAAATGGAGGGGTTAGTTGAATACCTTTACTGGAAGATTACAGCAGGTAAAGGAAATGGCACTGCCATTGATGTTGCATTTAGTTAGACGTGGTAGAGAGAACATGGTATAAGTGGTTTAAGGAATTAGAGGAAATGTGATAAATATGTATTGACTGGAAAGTGGGTGAGAAAGTTAGGTTAAAGGCAGTCTTGAAGAATGGAGATGTGGGATTTTGGAAGCTAGGTAGTGATCACCTGTATTTTTCTCAGAGTTTGAGAGGGTGGCAGGATAGTGAATTAGCATTGATAGTGTGAAAATTAGACAGTAGGACAGGGCAGGGCTGAGGTGTTATGAAAAAGTAGAAAATACACCATAAGGAAATAATCAACTATACGAGTATAGTCATGATTTTTTGGTCAGGAAAGTTTATTAGGAGAAAACATAGGAGGAGTATAAGACGTATAGGAAGAAAACACAATGAGAGCATGTGTTACTGATGAGTTTGGTTTCAAATTCAGATAGCTTGATGAAATAAAGTAAGCATTTAATGTGAGGGAGGAGCTTAATTAGATGTAAGACTGAAAAAGTTCTTGTGTTTAGTGCACAACAGATGGGGAATAATGGTAGTGGATGGATGACAAATAATGAAAGATGCGTTGTTGTGTAGGGAGAAAGGAAGTGTTGGTACCAGGTGCTAGTTGGCAGAGTTGATCAAGGAGGAATGGAAAAGTTGAGGAAGAAGCATAACGTGGAAAATAGTGTGGTGTGAGGGTGGAGTTTGGGAAGCCATCTAGATATGTACAAAGTTATTGGTGTCAGTTGGGAGTCATTCAAAAATGACAGTTTGGTTAGAACAAAATGCCAGTTAGGCTTGAGAGGCAAATGTGCATTGGAGTTGGGGGATATGGGAACAACAGTCTTCATCTTTGGAATGAGAAGTTTAACTTTCAGGAATTAGTAACAAGTATGATCCTGTATCCAAAATGGTGGGTGTGCCTCTCTGTGGCTGGAGTAAATAAGAAAAGAGTGGGTAATGATGGTTAAAGGTGAAACTAGAATTCATTGTCAGTGGGTTAAGATGGCAACTGAAAAAGTGAAAGAAATGAGAGTAGTGAATTGGGTAAATGACTGGCAAAACGTGTGAAGCATGTAGCTACATGTCTGGGGAGTTAGAATCAGGAGATGGAGAAAGTAGAAGGTGGTTGTTGGATAAAATGATAAGGAAGGAGTTAGATTCATAATGGTTATTGGACTGATGATATTCTTGGATAAAAATGTCTAACGCACTAGGTCATTATGTAGTGTGAAATGTGTGCCCATGATGTAGCAGCTTAAAGAATAAAGGTAGGGAGTGATTATAGATGTAGATATGCAAGTAATATGAGAGAGTGATAAGACAGGATGCAGCATTCAGAATGGAACTGAGAGTGTGCTTTATGTGCTGTAAATGTTTACTGTGTATTGCTTTGTAATGTTTGAGAGCAATAAATTTTTACATAAGAATTGCATGCAGCCTTGAAGAACTGCTCTTGTGTGAAATTAATGGTTCAGTTTGCATATCAATAACAATTTTTAAAAGATACAGAAGTGGCCTGGCTCCATGGCATAGAGAACTAAACTCATGACTATACCCAGAGTATCTCAGTTTATTTAGCCATTCAGATACTGGAGCAGTCTGCACAGGGATAGTGGGAGTGCAACACACGACATCAGTTTGCCTATCTTAGGTTGGTTCATTGTGGGAAGACAGTGGTGCTCATGGCTTGCAGGAGTGCTGCATTATTATTCTGTAGTCAGAGGCAGTGTGTTGTAAATGTATTCATTCAGCAGTCTTTGAAGCCTTCATTTCAGCATAGTGAGCATCACAGCTAATGTGTAGGAGGCCGGGGAACTCCACTTTGAGATCACTATGGACGATGGCCTATTCTGTCATTTTTAGAAGTGAATGGCATAGGACTCTTGGCACTTGGAGGAAAAATAGGTCAGTAAATGACCCAAATGGCAGCTAAATTATCAAGTACAGGTTTGGGACAAACCAATTAAAGAAAAAAAAGACGTAGCAAATGAAACTTGGAACTTGATTCCATTAAGACTGCCCTTCTGTCTGCATTATTTGAGAAGATCACTAAATCATAAGCTCTACATTCCACTGTAGAATGTGTTCTGCTGTCATGCAAGTTACGTTTAGGTGGTAAAAGCACCCAGTATGACAATCTCAAACCACTTTCCTGCAAAGCAGCAATATGTAATCCATATGCTAGATCTTATGGATAATCAAATATAGTGAATACTAGAAAATGGAAACTGATCATCTTGAGAATTTTGTAAACCATGTGTAACTGACTTCTGAGATAAAGTTCGGAAGAACATAATGTTTCAACAGTTCGATTTTGCTTAACTTTAATACTGCATACTGTCATAAATACATTCTTTA
Source organism: Protopterus annectens (assembly GCF_019279795.1). NCBI lineage: Eukaryota > Metazoa > Chordata > Ceratodontiformes > Protopteridae > Protopterus > Protopterus annectens. Next base: position 1,118,230,334 of record NC_056730.1, read on the forward strand.
GTAATATTTACTGTGAATTGATATGGCTGTTTAGCTAATTTCCTTTTAAAATCTTTTATTACATTGTAGTCTATTAGTATAGCTGTCATACTTTGTCACTGTAATTTCATGTATATTAGGGGTAGGCAAGTGGAATAGAAGACCTCATCAGATTTTGAGTGTTTATTACCTCATTAATGAATAATGAGGAAGTGAAATATGGCTCTTGACATGAATATTGAGGGTTTGTGTTTTAATATGATTTTTCATCTAGTGAAGATGTCTAGAAAGTGGAGAGATTTGTAACAGATTGTGTTATTGAAGTGAGTTTGCACAACATCTTGTGGTACACCTAAGCAAAATTTCTCTAAAATCAAGGATTTATCATTAGTATGAAGTTTTGCCAGAGTAGCCCACTTCCCTGATTGTGGAACAAAAGGAAACACAACCCACAGCAAATAGCTTGCGTTTATATTTTTACATGGAATTATGTTGAGCAGATCTGCACCAAGGAGGCGGCTCTCATGCTGTCAGTAGTTAGAAGTAAAGGGAATGCCATTAAATCTGTAGTATAGTGAACTATTTTATATTACTTTGCCATTTTCCTTACTGCGTTGCATTATGAAAAGCAGCATTATATCATATTCAGGTTATGAGTTTTACTAGTGTGGCTGTGGGTATATAAACTACCTGGGTATAATATTTGATCCTTTTACTGTTAGTTTTCAAAATGTACAATGAGTGTACCCACACTGACATAATGCCTGTTTAAAGTTGTAATGTCAGTAAGTATTGTGATCATCTGAAGTCACAAGACAGGAAGAAAGGGGTAAGCAGTGATAGTTTTCGAAATGTACGGTGAGTGTACCCACACTGACATAATGCTCATCTAAAATTGTAATGTCAGTAAGTATTGTGATCATCTGAAGTCGCAAAACAGGAAGAAGGGGTAAGCAGCGAGTCTTTCATATGTCCATTTAAAAGTCCTGCTGAAGCTGAGGCGCTTTGTTTAAGTCACTTTTGTCTGTTCTCATTTTAAACCCACTGTGGGTCACTAAATGGTCATAAAAATGCTACTGCAAACTGTCACTAATTTTATTTTTCTGCAGTCACACAGAATTAATTGAAATATTAATGTATGTTCTTGAAATGTAATTGTGCTTTTCTTTTTGCTTGCAGAGAAGATGACAGAGTGGTCACGGTAAACACCACCCCCTTGATAAATGTTCCATATTCATTTGCTGTTCAGCAGTTAAGGAAGTGTGGAAAAGTAGCACAGATTGTAAGTAGCCAAGAATTTTTACCTTAGTAACAAAGTAATGCTTTTTGTAGGAACAATGAAATATTACAGAATTTTCAGTTGTTTAATTAGTCTTAAGTAGAAGAAGGCATCACTGTACTCATTGACTCGCAGTTTAGTCTTGTATACCTGTAGCTTCCATTTGCAGTGATCTGCTTTTCAATCAGGACATTACTGAAGTTTCACCTGCTTCATAGTATTCAAAACCATTGCTAGTAATGGTTGAATTTTGCTGTGAGGAAAATACCCAGTGGTAACTCATATATGCTCATCGCGTTTCACTGTTGCAGTCATTACAATTGGGTTATCCTGCTGGCAGACTACCCGCAGTCGTCCTGAATTCCAAAGTCCTGGTCCGGCATCGGTTGCTGTCACCTCCTCCCTGACGTCAGTGCGCCAGGGGTATAAAAGATGCAGTCGACGCCATTTTCTTCACTTTTTCTTGCCCCGGATGTCAGGTGCCCCAAAAAGGGTAGGCTAAAAATATGACAATAAAGCATGAATGCACCAAAGTAAATTATTCCTTCATCTACAAGCAAATACATCACCAAGGTTGTATAGAGTAGAGAAGTACAGATAAGTTCCAGCAAAGATTAGGGGGATGGTGAGTGGGTAACCTGGACTGCAACAGTGAATACACTCAAACATCTACATTTGTGGTAGGTACACAACTGTACTATGTTCATCGTGTTTCACTGGTGCAGTCATTACAATTGAGTTGAATCCCAAAGTGGCTGCTGCTCTGGTTGAATGTGGCCTAATGCCCTTAAGCACTGATTTGCCATGCTGTGAATAGCAGAAACGAATGCAGTGGCCTATCCATTTTGAAATAGTCTGCTTTGAGATAGCCTTTCCTTGTGATCCTGCGCCATATGCTACTAGAAGTTGTTCAGTCTTTCTGAAAGCTTTGGTTCTGTTCAGGTAGAAGCATAGCTGCCTGTGAATGTCCAGAGAATGCAGAAGTCTCTCACCCTTATTCTGTGGGTTTGGATAAAAGTTAGGCAAATGAATTGTTTGATTCAGGGCACACTGGACACTACCTTAGGCATAAATGTGTGACGTCAGGGAAGAGGCGACAGCAACCGATGCCGGACTTAGCCTTTGGAATTCAGGCCGACTGCGGGTAGCCTGCCAGCAGGATAGCCCAGATGTCCTTCAAGGATGCATCTGCAGTCCTTACAGATGGGTTGTCCTGTCGTCAGGCAGCCCTTCGGTCGGCCGGATTCCAAAGTCTGGGTCTGGCCTCGGCTGGTGTCGCACTTCACCCGACGTCATAGCGGCAGTTCTTCGGGTATAAAGGCATCAGCCGACGCCATTTTCCTCAGTCTTTCTTGCCGCGTGGCGCCCGAAGCAGAAGCTGTTCGCAAGTGCCGGTCGGTCAGAACCAGAGATTACTACTACCGAATACTTCTACTACTACCGAAGACTTCTAAAAAGCTAAGTACCCCGTTGGGGACTCTTTCTTGCCTCAGCCGATGTTAGAAAAAGTGAATAACTGTTTAACTTGTGGGAAACAAATACCTCATAAAGATTTCCACTCTTACTGCTTACCTTGTTTAGGCCCAGCCCACGACGTAGCAGCTTGTCTAGCCTGTGCTTCTTTTAACCGACAGACGCTTAGACGTCGGTCGGAATTTGCTGAGGAGTTTTTCGGCTCCGATTTTGCTTACATTATGCCGTCGGATCCTCCGACTACGCAAATATCTAAAAAGCGCAAGGAAAAGGACCGACACTCGCGGTCCGCGGTTTCGGCCGAAACCGTGGTTAAGCCAACCGCGAGTGTCTCGGTTTCGGCTGAAACCGAGCAAGCGGTTCTCCCTTCAGCCGAAAACTTACCTCCTACCGAGGCCTCTTCCAACCTGGTGGAATCGGCTTCTGAAATCCCACCTGCTCTTGCAGTTTCCCAGGAATTATATGACACTATTCCCTTGGATATTTCAACCCCTGCACGTGGAGCTGCTAGGCCACCTGCAACCATGTCTATTAAGGCCTTTGCCAGGGCTAAAGCAGCTAAATCTACTAAATCTGTGCCTGCTAAGACCCCCTCTCACAGGCCTAGCTCTAGTTCACAAATGCTTAGTCTAGCAGAGGATCTCATTTCTTTGATCCGGGGATCCCAACCTCACCCAGACAGGGCCTCTCACCCACCTCCAGAGAAGAGGCCTAGAGCAGAGCCCCCTGAGCCAGTTTCTACAGATGACTCCTCTGATGATTCAGATAATACAAACCCTCCAGAGGGCCCTTTCTCCCCTTATGAAGACTCTGATGCTGAAGAGTCCATTCCTTCTGCCTCTCCGCCTGAGGAATTTTCCTTTGGGGAAACCTTGCATGCTATGAGGGAACAATTTCAGTGGCAGGGCCAGGATTTCTCAGACTCTAGAAAAAGGCTTAGAACTTTTCTGCATTTACCACAACATAGGCCTTTAGCCATCCCACCAGTTCTCTCTGTTGTGGATGATGCATTTAATTATGCTTGTACTGCTCCTGATTCATTACCTCCGGCCCCTGCTAACCCCGATAGGTACTACAGGGTCCCGGACACGCATTATCATTTGTATAAGGCTCCTTTTGCAGATCCCGAGACTATCTCCCAGGGACCTAAGGCTGTAGCAGCTACCTCTGCCAAAACCCTCCCTCTGAAAGGGAATCCAGGTCCTTAGAGAGATGGGGTAAAAAAGTTTACACTTCTGCTACTCTTTCAGCTAGGGCCTTGAACTGTCAATTCCACATGATCCAGTATCAAGAATTTATGTTAGACCAGTTAACCAAAAAGCTGTCCTCGGATGAACCATTAGACAAAAAATCTGTTCAGGAAATGGTACATAACATTCAGCAAGTCAGTAACCATTCCTTAAAATGCGGCTATGATGCACTGGAGGCTTTCTTTAGATCAGCCAAGACTGGCACAGTTATCAGAAGACATGCATGGTTAAAAGAGCAGGCCTTACCAGAACATGACAAATCAAAGCTACTAGATGCGCCCATGGACAAGATCAATTTGTTTGGCTCTCCTGCACAACAGGTGCTGAAGAAGATGGAAGAGAAGGCAAAATCTGTCCAGACAGTGAAAGATTTCTTACAGGTCCAACCTCCAAGGTTTAGCAGGAATTGGCCCTCCAAGAATTGGTCCTTTCCACAGACACCTCCAGAGCTCAGAGGCAGGAATAGGCGCTCAAGAGGCAGAAGTCAATCCAGAGGTGTCTACAGGGGACGCCAGTGGCAGGGTAACAACCAGGGAGGTACAGCCACAGATACAGCCACCACCACTACTACAGGACAATCACAGTGACTTGGCTCTGGCACCGCCTACCAGGGAACAACTAGAAGCACCCTTAGGTGGGAAGCTAGCCTTATTTTCACTAAACTGGCATTTCATCACAGGAGATAAGTGGATTTTGCAGACAATAGACCAAGGTTACAGGTTGCACTTCCATACTCTACCAAGGAAGAGAGGAATGCCAAACCTACCTCCAAATCAAAAGGCAGAAGCTCTAAAACAAATAACTCACTTACTAAGGATGAGAGCTATAGAAAAGGTACCACCTATGGAGCAAGGACAGGGATTTTACTCAAGACTCTTCCTGGTACCAAGAAAAGAAAACAAATGGAGACCTATTCTCGACCTGTCCGCTTTAAACACATTCCTCATTGTTCCAAAATTCAAAATGCTGACTCTACAGCAGCTTCTTCCCATGTTGGGCAAGGAGTCTTGGCTGGTAACTCTAGATCTCAAGGAGGCATACCTGCACGTCCCCATATGACCAAATTGCAGAAGATACCTCAGATTTCTTGCAGGATCAGAGCATTATCAATTCTCAGCATTGCCCTTTGGCTTATCTACTGCGCCCAGAGTGTTCACGAAATGCCTGGCATCAGTAATTGCTCATTGCAGGCTTCAGTGAATCCAAATCTACCCTTACCTGGACGACTGCCTGATACAAGCGGACAATAAAAACAAGCTAACAGAAGACTTGAAAAGGGTCATTTATCTACTGCAAGCCCTGGGATACACAGTCAATATAAAAAAGTCAAGACTGATGCCATCCCAAAGGATAACCTTTTTGGGTGCAGAGCTGGACACATCAAAACAAATGGCATTCCTAACAGTAGAAAAACAGGAACAACTCCCTCTCTACTTCTTGGCATTAACAAAGCAGAACCAGCTAACAGCAAGAAAAGTCCTGCAAGCCTTGGGTTTCATGGCATCCTGCATAATATTGGTTCCACATGCCAGACTGCATATGAGAAAGTTACAGTGGTACCTAAGGAATTTATGGTCTCAGCACAAGCACAGCCTAGAAACCCAAATTCCAATAATCCCATGTCTGAAACAAGAATTCCAATGGTGGGCTCAGGCCTGTCAATCAAACAAAGGACTGCCCTTCCACAACACTCAACCAAGCCAGACCATCACAACGGACGCCTCAGACCTCGGTTGGGGGGCGCACATGCTGGACAAATGCATACAAGGCTTATGGACTCAAGACCAGCTGCACCTACACATAAATCAAAAGGAAATCCTGGCAGTAAAACTGGCAATTCAGACATTCAGACCATTTCTCCAACAAGGCCAACTGTTGATAAGGACAGACAACACCACAGTTATGTGGTACATCAACAAACAGGGAGGCACACATTCGTACCCTCTATGCCGGATGGCAATGGACCTCTGGAATGTGGCCCTGAGCTTCAACATTCAGTTGCAAGCAATTTTTGTGCCAGGAAAAGAAAACATTCTAGCAGACTTACTAAGCAGAACTACCACGGATGCCCACGAATGGATGCTGCATCCGGACATCTTCAAAACCATTACAAGAAAGTGGGGACTACCAGAAATAGACTTATTTGCATCCCCACACAATCACCAACTGAAGAAATTCTGCACAAGGACGTACCACCCACTTGCTTGGAAAGTGGTCTCCTTATCTTTCAGTTGGAAAAACCTGACAGCATATGCATTCCCACCTCTTCCTTTGATGCACAAGGTGCTATTGAAAATCAAAGAGGACCGACCAAGGATCATCCTGATAGCTCCAGACTGGCCAAGGCAACATTGGTACCCACTACTGAGGAGCGTGTCTCGGGAACAAATATGGACTCTACCTCTAGTTCCCTTACTGTTAACACAGAACAACTACAACACCCTGCATCCAAACCTGAAAACTCTGCAGCTGTCTGCCTGGAACATTGCATAAGACCAAATAACCCAGATTTATCTCAAAGGGTTAAAGACATTATCTTGGAGGCTCGCAGACCCTCAACAAGAAAAAATTATTCAGCAAAACGGAAAAGATATCACATTTGGAGTACTGCAAAGGGAGGAAATGTGTCACTGGTAAACATAGCCAACATCCCGGAATACTTGGCAGAGCTCTTCCACAACGGCCTGTCCTATTCTTCCATTAAGATTCATGCATCAACTATTTCAGCAGAATACAACTTGGATCCTCCCATCTTCTCACATTCTCTGCTCAGGCAGTTTCTGAGAGGAATTAAAAATGTAAAACCACCTAGGAAACCACCATTGCCAGCATGGGACTTAAACTTTGTACTAGAAAAGTTGACACTCCCTCCTTTCGAACCAGCAGCAACAGCAGACTTACAATACTTATCATGGAAAACTGCTTTTCTGCTTGCAATCACTTCAGCAAGAAGGGTATCTGAGCTACAGGCATTAATGGCAGTACAGCCCTTCCTGATCTTCCATCAAGATAGAGTGTCCATGAGAACAAATCCTACTTTTATGCCAAAGGTGGTCTCCAGGGTATCTTTAAATCAAGCTATCCATCTACCTACCTAAGACTGTTGCATACCTTGGATGTACATAGACAGCTACGCTACTACCTGGACAGGACCAAGGGGAATAGAAAAACTGACCAGCTACTGGTAGCATATGCAACAGGGATGGAAGGAAAAGCAATTTCAAAACAGACAATCTCTAAGTGGATAGGAAATTGCATTAGATTTTGTTACTCTTACCATGGAAAGAGAACTCCAGAAAACATCAGACCTCACTCTACAAGGGCAACAGCCACTACCACAGCTTTTCTACGAGGAGTGGCTACCAAAGACATTTTAGAGGCTGCTACTTGGAGCTCCGTGCATACATTTGCCAAGCATTATAATTTACCTTTATACTCCAGATCCCGAGCAGGTTTTGCCACTGCTGTTTTGCAAGGGATCTTAACTACACCATAATCTTATTTCTCCTCCTCCCCCAGTTTGGCTATGGTATTCTACCCATTTGTAAGGACTGCAGATGCATCCTTGAAGGACATAGTACAGTTTTGTACCTACCATAAATGTAGATGTCCGATAGGCATGCATCTGCAGTCAGGATTACCCTCCCTCCTTCCCCTCTGTGGTACTCCTAAGGTATTTGCCCATCTTGTAGCTAGCTGGGGGAATCTATTATGGTGTATTTGTTTGTATATATGTACATACATGCTTATTTTTTGTTTGCTCTCTACTATTTGGACCCATTTGCATTTATCCAAATTTAGCCTTCCTAGAGGGCACCTGGCATCTGGGGCAAGAAACACTGAGGAAAATGGCGTCGGCTGATGCCTTTATACCCGAAGAACTGCCGCTATGACGTCGGGTGAAGTGCGACACCAGCCGAGGCCAGACCCAGACTTTGGAATCCGGCCGACCGAAGGGCTGCCTGACGACAGGACAACCCATTTGTAAGGACTGCAGATGCATGCCTATCTGACATCTACATTTATGGTAGGTACAAAACTGTACTTTGTAATGACTGCAACAGAGAATACACTCGAACATCTACATTTATTGTAGGTACACAACTGTACTTTATGTGGTACATAAACAAGCAGGGGGGAACCCACTCTTACCCTCTCTGCAGACTAGCCATGGCTCTGTGGAACATAGCCTTGAGCTACCAAGTGCACCTACAAGCTCAATTTCTGCCAGGCAAATTAAATTCACTGGCAGACTTAAACAGAAATATCATGGACCCACACAAATGGAAACTAGATCCCAAAATATTCAACCTCTTGAGGAACAAATGGGGGACTTCAGAGGTAGACCTGTTTGCCTCCCCACAGAACTACCAATTGAACAAATTCTGCACAAGAACTCCCACAGTCAAGTTTGGAAAGTGGATGCCCTGTCCTTTACCTGGGAAAGCCTCAAGATTTATGCCTTTCCCCCTCTGCCTCTCCTCTCGAAGGTTCTACTAAAGATCAAACAGGACAAGCCAAGGCCAATACTGATTGTACCAGACTGGCCACACCAGCACTGGTGTACCCCCTCTTGCACAGTCTGACAGTGCTGCCACCATGGCATGCCTCAGATTACTTCCCTGCTGTCCCAGCAGGTTGGCCAGATTCTGCACCCTCAACTTCAAACCCTGAACCTTGCAGCCTGGATAATTCCTTCAGCTCTCTTGCATCCCTCAGTAAGCAGGTGCTGGATATCATTCTGGAGGCAAGGAGGCCTAGTACTAGAAAATCCTATGCTGAAAGGTGGAAAAGATACGGTTCCTGGAGCCAGGCTCAGGGGATGGGCACAACGGTGCCCTACTTACCTCATATTCTACAGTACTTAACAGAAATGCTCCACAAGGGCCTATCCTTCTCGTCAATTAAAATTCATGCCTCTGCCATTTCAGCACATTATAATACTGAGCCACCCCTCTTCTCTCACCCCTTGCTAAAACAATTCCTTAGAGAGGCCAAAAACTTTGTATTGGAAAAGCTCACTCTTTCTCCCTGTGAGCCAGCTGCAACAGCAGAGTTGAAATTCCTTTCTTGGAAAAAAGCCTTCCTTCTAGCCATCACTTCAGCAAGAAGAGTGTCTGAATTACAGGCCCTCATGGCAGTGGAACCCTTTATTATCTTCCATGCGGACAAGGTTTCCCTCAGGACTAATCCTTCCTTTATGCCCAAGGTAGTGTCTAGTGTGGCCCAAATCAGTCTATTCATTTGCCTACTTTTTTTCCCTAATCCACAAAACAAAGGTGAGCAAATACTGCATTCTCTGGATGTGCACAGACAACTTAGATTTTACTTGGACAGGACTAAGCCTCTCAGAAAATCTGAACAGCTGCTGGTTGGCTTTGCTGCAGGGACAGACGGGAAGGCCATTTCAAAGCAAACCATTTCCAAATGGATAGCCCATTGCATTCATTTTTGCTGCAAGCACCATGGAAAACCTACCCTACAGGGGATAAGATCACATTCCACCAGGGCTGCATCTACCTCTGCGGCTTTTCTCAGACCAGGGACATCCTAGACGCTGCTACCTGGAGCTCTGTCCATACCTTCAAGCATTACCACATGTCTATCTTTTTTAAATACAAAGCTGGATTTGCCACTGCAGTCTTGCAGGGCTTAATAGCTGGCCCTAATTCTTTTTAACTTCCTCCTCCCTTCCTTAGCTTTGGGAATCAACCCAAATGTAATGACTGCAACAGTGAAAGACGAAGAACATAGTACAGTTGTGTACACTTAGCATAAATGTAGATGTTTGAGCGTATTCATTGTTGCAGTCCTAGTTACCCTCCCTCCAGCCCCCTGACTTCTCTTGACTCTACCTTTCCTTCTTGTTTGGTATATTTAGTTTTTCTGGTGTATTTGCTTTTTGATGGGGGTGTACCATACCATATAATTGCTTCCTATTGTGGGGGCACCTGATATCTGGGGCAAGAGAAACTGATGTAATGGTGTCGGCTGCATGTTTTATACCCCTGGACGACCTGACATCATGGAAGAAGAGACAGCAATCCGATGCAGAAATCCGAAGAGACTGCTATTCGGGCCGGCTGAGGGCTACCTGCAGGCAGATAACCCAAATGTGATGACTGCAACAGTGAATATGGATGCCATAAAACACAAATGTGTACAGTGTAAGACTACCTTTCAAGTAGACAGTAATTTGTTCACTTGAACATCTACATTTATGGTAAGTTTACACAACTGTACTTTCCCTGTCATTCTCCATCAAGCATTCGTAGCCTGCATAGACACCACGGATGCCTACCTGCATATACCCATTCACCCCATATTTAGGAAATTCCTGTGCTTCTCTATGGGATCCTCATACTTTCAGTTCTTGGCTTTGCCTTTTGGACTCTACACTGCCCCAAGAGTCCTCATAAAATGCCTATCACCAGTGGTTGCCTTTTGTAGACTCCAGGGTATCCTAATCATCCCCTTCCTAGATGACCTTTTTGAAAGAATATTAGTACTCTCTTTTGCTAGCATGATTATTAGTTGAATAAAAAGCTGCAAGAATGATATGAAGTATAAAGGGTTAATTTAAAATAGTATAAAATGCTGAAAAATAGGAAGTAGCAAGTGTGCTGGCATAGCTTAATTAGATATTGGCATCCATGTAAAGGATTATGTTATTGAGAAATGGTCTGTAAAAATAACTGCGCAGATGTCAGCTGGAAGGAGATCAATGAGCTAAAGAGATGTAACATCAAGCAAGATAAAGTTGGAACATCAAGTTTCAGATAGTGCTGGAACACCACGTTTCAGATAATGCAAGACTGAGTTTCTTTGGACCACCGAACTTGAAAAAGAATCAAGGACAAATCATAAATTAGAAGAACAAAGAAAAGTGTTATACAAAGGAATATTGTAATACAATAAGACTGAGAAAAAATATCAGACTTTTTCGCATAAATATGAGTGTGTATCAATGAGCTTTGGGAGTTTCCCAGAGAGCTGACAGCATCTGTGTTGCATGCTTGTAGATCCAAAAGGAGAATGTAATAGTAAATGCATATTAACTGAAGCAGTTTGTCTCAGTGTATTTATTGTACTTAGTACAATACAGTAATTAGACTAGTTGGTCACAATAAATAGTTAAATATACTGTGGTATGCATGTAAATGCAAGTAAAAGCAAGAAACCAACAGAAGACAGTATATAATTTTTCAATGGCGAGCCACAGTTGACGAACTGAATGGTCTCTCCTTCCGACAACTACAGCTTCTTTTTCATTTTATTCAGTTTGTACGTCCAGTTGCAGTGCAAACATTTGCCTCCTCCTTCTGCACAGTAACAGAACAGTGCACCTCTGCAAGTTCCACAGGTCGTGTACATGCACACAGCTGAATCTGCCAGCTGTGTTTGACCACCTTTTGGCAGAATCAACGAGGAACTCTGCACACTTTCTCGATGGAAGACTTGGCCACCTTTCACACAGAAACTGGTAATTTTCTTTTTTGTTTCTCATTTAACAGCATGGATGCCATAAAACACAAACGTGTACAGTGTAAGACTACCTTTCAGGTAGACAGTAATAATAGTCCAGCACATGTATGGTCAGGATTTAAAGATTGGTATAAACATAACTGTAGCACATGTAGTACTTTTCTAGGTAAAGTTGATGTCAATGCTTTATGCAAATGCATTACGTTTGACTTATCTTAAACAGCAACATAATTGGTATGACAGTAAACGTGTATTGTGCAAGTCATATGAAACTGCTTTCTGTGTGCAGTGTCATAAAAGTAATGGTAAACAACCAAATGCATTATGTCCTGTCATCACATGTAAAATGTTAATTTCAGAGTTACAGTATCAGTCAAGTCAGTTATTTACAAAATCTTCTGTACATTTTGCTAGACAAAAGTGACATAAAACCACTGCACATTACAAAACAGAGACAAGGTTCATGGTGAACTGACAAAAAGATTTAATAAACTTCTAAGGCGCAGTCAGAGTGAGTTCAAAAAGTTCAGACAACATTTGCAAACACTTTTTCAGAAGTGCCGAAGAGCTTTAAAGTCAGCAGAACAAAATATTGACAAATATAATCTGGTTAGTAAAAAGCAACAGCAGTTAACTACGCTTATAGGAAATAATTTGCGATGTTAGAAAATGGTTAAGCGTACACAGCAGAAACTTTCATTCAGTTAAAGCAAGGCACATGGTGATTTTCAAACCATTTCAAATAACAAAACAGTTCTAGGGCATAGAAATCAAGTGAAAATAGTTAAATGCAGTAAAGACATGATGTCACAAGACTGACTGCATGTATTTTATTTTCACCTAAAGTGCAGCAAAAGGCACACAATAGCAAATGTAAATCATGGAAATATATCTGTTTTAGCATGTTTTAGTTAAGCCAATATCTCTTTTGTTTCTTACAATATTTTGTAATTGTATAATAGCATCAAAAATAGCAAAGACTCCAGCAAAAACAGTATTCAAAAGCTATATTATGCATAGTTAGGCAAATTACAAATGTTTATTATAATTCTAAGAGTTTTACAACTGCATTCTAATATCAAGTTGCAAGTATATTAACAAATGACAGAAGGTACGAGTAAGTGCTGAAGAAGTTATGGGTTAAGCATCTAGAATGCGCAGAAAGAAAAAAGTAAGTAATGTGAGCTCAAATCTTTCCAGGCTGGAATGGGTAGTTACAAAAAAATGTGTATAAAATAAAATGATACTGGTACTGAAATTTATAAGGTCAAGGAAACAAGACTGGTCACCAGACCCAAACGGCTTACGTTTTTCTAAAACATTATTGTTAATTATACCATGATCCCCCCAAAACGTGCACGCTGATTGGCCAGCGTGCCCGTTGTAAATCGAGTTATACTAATGGAAAAAAGTCCGGTCGCCCGGACTTTTTTCCATTAGTATAACTTCGATTTTAAACATCTCGCTATGTTAAATGGGTTTAACATGCGAGACAGCTTAAAATAAGCAACGGAGATCTCCGTTGCTTATTTTAAACTGTCTCGCCATGTTAAACCCATTTAACATAGCGACAAGTGTTTAAAAAGCAACGGAGAAAGCAAGATCTCCGTTGCTTTTTATTCGCTATGTTAAATGAGTTTAACATAGCGAGACAGTTTAAAATAAGCAACGGAGATGTCCGTTGCTTATTTTAACTGTCTCGCCATGTTAAACTCATTTAACATAGCTATAAAAGAAAGCAACGGAGATCTTGCTTTCTCCGCTGTTTTTGCTCAACTCTGATGTACTGCGCAGGCGCAGTACATCAGAACTGCCGTGGATGCCAGACATCTGCGGAAGGGCAGTAAACAGGCATTATACTATGCCATTATTTAAGAAAAGTAACAGTTTCTTTTCTTAAATAATGTCATGGTATAATAGCAATAACCCACTTCTGGGTGTGGGTAATGCTAAATTTACCCACGGTTGGCTTTGTTTGGTCCCTCGGGCTTCACCCTCGGGACCAAACCACGCCAACCGTGGGTAAATTTAGCATTACCCACACCCAGGCGTGGGTTATTGCTATAATATTCACATGCAGCATTAAGCAAAAAGAACAAAAGTCTGCAAGTAAATACTACACCGACTACAGTCAATATATGGACCATGGTATGCAGTTAAAATAAATTATGCAGGTCTCTTCACAAAGAGAGGGTACAAATAGCTACTAGTAACAGTAAACGTCTTTTCAAAATGGGTAAAAGCAATTCCTACTACAACTTTTGACAGTATAGGCAACAGCAAAAGCTTTATAAAAATATTTTCTGTTTTTGAAAATGGCCAAAAATTATTTAATCAAAAAGCAAATGTGCAAAACCAAAGTGTCACAGTCAGGGTAACAGCCAAAAGGACAAGCATGCATTCAATTTTCACAGCATAAAGCAAATAAACAATACTGCAATAAAATGATGTATACTACAGGGGGAAGGGCATGCTTTCAATTTTATACTAACTGTAAACAGTACTAAAAAAGAACTCAAGAAAAGGTGTAAAGTGGTAATACCAAAAATACATTTTAATGTTTCAAGTAATGTAATTAGCAGGCTTCAGTTTAATGCTAGGTTTGTAAACTGGACTGTGTACATTACAGTCATGTATATACAAATGCAAAAACAGTCTGTACAAGCAAGTGTGTTCTGTACAGTATATAGTAAATGGTTTATCTATGTAACTAGAGTAACAAGTCAAAGCTTGACATGTGACATTTTTTTTTCCAAAAAACAAGACTGCAATGCCTTTGCAATAAAATCCTCAAGCATATTGTATAAAGTCATATTCAGCAACTGCAAAATACAGCTCATAACTGGTAATGCTTGTTATCATTGTGTTGACAATATAAAACTGTGTTAACTTGCTGTATCAAAAGAAAACTAAAGGTTTTGTTACTAAAAAGTACATACTAATACAGACAGTTTTGTATTTAAAATAAAACAGAATTTATAGAGTGATAAATATGTTTAAACATGTATAAATGCATGTGCACATCTATTTGCTAGTTAGATGCATATACACATTGGTTGCTATAATATATGTAGAAGTGATATAGTTAGTTAAATATATGTATTTCTGTTTGCTAGCATACATGTATTCTGGTACAGCTTAAGACAAGCTGAATGTTCAGTGTCTGGAACATGCTTCAAGGACTATAGATAAAAATGCAGCTGCGAGACAAGGCACGCAATATTCAACACAGCCATCTGCATTTCATTTGCATCATTCTGAACATCAAAACAGGGAATTACAATATTTCACGAATAAAACTTAGGAAAATGCTACACAAAATAGAACACAAGATAATTTTAGTTGTTAAAAGCATACAGCATGTACCTTTGGGAAGATAACATTTAACACATATAACAGCATGGTCAGCTGAGCAAGGTCAGGCATACATAAAAGTAGAGAAAGAATCAAAGACTGACATAAACATTTCCGTAAACAGCTCTGTCTCTATTAGTTGCTGTACATTACCTCAAAAATGTAACAGTTCTGACAAGAAAAGACATCATGCAAAAATGTCAGTGTGTAGACAATAACACAAAAATAAGAATAAACTCAACAGGGGAAAAAAGGGTATGATTTCTACCAATACAATTTATTTGTATAAACAACACAGTAATACAAAAAAGGACCATGGGTTAAAACACTTAGCATTTTGGGTAACAGGCCAATACTTCATACAGATCAAATGGTAAAAATACCATCCACTTGTACTATGATAGGACAACAATACCAAAACAACAATATTGCACTTCAATATTACATTTCCAAGTTTTAAAGATACAAAATGCAGATTTAAAAGAGTTTGATGTAAAAACTGGTAAAACAAGATATCTCACAAATTGTACATTTACAACCACAAGTGAAGTAAGCCATTGCAAGTATCTTTGATAGACAAATTACAATTTAGTACTAATGTGTCTAAATTTGTAAATCGAACAAAATGTTGTGTAAATGGACAATATTGCCTTCAAATTTCAAAATGTTTGTTAAAGTGGCACCACAGTTTGTATGTTTGGTTTCAAATAACCCAGTGTTAATAGTAAAAGACAAAAGCAGAAGCTGACACTGGCCATAATTGGTGGGACATATTCAGAGAATGGTCATCATTTGGAACCAAATTGTTAAATTGGTTAATGCATCCTGTGTTTATAGTTTTAGGGGTCATAATAATAATGACAGCTTAAAATTGTTTTATATGCTACAGGTTACGGAGAGTTGCAATAACTCAACAAGTTATGATTGTAAACATGAGCAAAGTGGTAAATGCTGTAAGTAATAATGCTAATAAAACAAATGCAGTCTTTTCTTTAACTGAAGTTTAGTCCGTTCCTCAAAATAATAAAATAACGGGGAACCAAAAGAAAATAGTATTCTGTCTCCATTTAAACTGTTGTTAGCATGACTATTAGCTTAAATAAAAATCTGCAAGAATGATATGAAATATAAAGGGTTAATTTAGGAATACTATAAAATGCTGAAAAATAAAAAGTAGCAAGTGTGCTGGCATAGCTTATTAGATTTTGGCATCCGTGTAAAGGAGTATGTTATTGAGAAACAAAGTCTGTAAAAATAACTGCGCAGATAGCAGCTGGAAAGGACATCAATGAAGTAGAGATGTAACGTCAAGCAAGATAAAGTTGAAACATCAAGTTTCAGATAGTGCTGGAACACCACGTTTCAGATAATGCAAGACTGAGTTTATTTGGACCACCGAACTTGAAAAAGAATCAACAACAAATCATAAATTAGAAGAACAAAGAAAAGTGTTATACAAAGGAAGATTGTAATGCATCAGACTGAGAAAAAAATCAGACTTTTTGGTATAAATATGAGCGTGTATAAACAAGCTTTGGGAATTTGCCATAGAGAGCTGACAGCATCTGTGCTGTATGCTTGTAGATCCGAAAGGAAAATGTAATAGTAAATGCGTATTAACTAAAGCAGTTTGTCTCAGTGTTATTTATTGTACTTAGTACAATACAGTAATAAGACTAGTTGGTCACAATAAAAATAGTTAAATATACTGTGGTATGCATACATGTAAATGCAAGTAAACCGCATGAAACCAACAAAAGGCAGTAAATAATTTTTCACTTTTGATTCAAGTCATATCCCAAGCGGAATTGAACAAAAACTTCCAGTCAACAATTACCATTTTGCAAAGCCTGGAATTCACTATAAACTTCAAAAAATCTTCCCTGGTCCAATCCCAAGACCATGTCTTCTGGAGTGCAGATTTCAAATCAAGAGTATGGTGGTGTCTCTCTTCCATTTACCAAGGCACAGGTGATTTATCTGCTTTTCACAGTGATTCTCCCCCTCAATCTGTCTGCAAGACAGTTTTTGAGAATCTTGGGGTTGATGGCATCCACCATCCCTATGCTTCCTCTAGCAAGGTTATACATGAGGAAAATCCATTGGTTCCTAAAGTCATTGTGGCCCACCCTGTAGAATTCCAAATCCCTCTTCTACCCCGACTCAAGAAGGAGCTCCAGTGGTGGATAACACACGTCTATAAACTCAGGCCTCCCCATTTATCCACTGCCACCAACTCAAGTACTGTACACAGATGCATTGGAAACATGTTGGGGAGCATCTCTGGACCCACCACACAGTCCAAGGTCAGTGGACATACTCTCAGAGGAGAGAGCACATAAATGTCAAGGAATTGAAAGTGTTAATCCTTGCCCTTCAAACTTTCCAGTCCCTTCTCAGACCAGGGTGGTTACCTATCCACACAGACAATATGACAGTCCTGTGGTACATCAGCGAACAGAGGGGACAAGATTCTACCTCCTTTGCAGACTAGCCTTACAGGCCTGGGATTTAGCACGCCTACTAGAAATATCACTTCAGGAGGTCTACATACTTTCCAGTCAGAATGCTGTGGCAGACATTCTGAGCAGATCCAGAACACAGGCCCATGAATGGATGCTTCACAGGGATGTGTTCTTGGACATTGTCTACCAGTGGGATATTCCACAAATAGACATGTTTGGCTCCCTCCAAACAAGCAACTTCCAAAGATTTGTGCCACAGAATCTTATTCTCAGGCATGGAGAGTGGACACCCTATCAGTGTTTTGGAAGGGGAAATTCATGTATGCACCCCCCTTCCACTCATTGCGAAAGTCCCTCTGAAAATTCAACAGCACAAACCAAAAATCTTGCTGGTGACTCCCTATTAGCCAAGACAGCACAGGTTCCCCCTTCTTCTTCATCTAGCAAAGGGCAATCACCACAAGTTGCCCCACAGAGTGGACCTGCTAACACAGAACAAGGGCTCACTCATCCACCCGCACTTAGAGACCCTCCAAATGACCCTGTGGGTGATAGAGCCCTGATTCCTTTCAGACACCTTTGTTCCGAGGATGTGCTTTGAGTCCTGCAGAAAGCCAGGAAACCTAATACCAGAAAATCTTCTCTCCAAATGGAAGAGATTTTCACTTTGGTATTTTGCCAGAAATCAGGACCCACTTATGGCAGACCCCCCTATGGTTCTGTTGTGTGTGTTAATTGCTTAATGCAGGCTTAGCTTATTCCTCCATAAAAGCACATCTGTCAGCTATCTCTCAACTGCCATTTTCTCCATCCTTAGCTCCCAGATGTGAGGCCAAATAATTCGTTAAAGGTGTCCTTCACATCAGACCTCCCAGGTGACCTGTATCTCCACCCTGGGACCTTAACTTTGTGCTAGCGAAACTGACTTTCCTCTCTCAAATACTGTACTTGGAAAACTGTCCTCCTGGTGGCTATTACCTCAGCTAGGCGGGTTTCAGACTTACAAGCCCTTATGGAGTATTGTCCTTTCCTGTCCTTCCACAAAGACAGGATTTCCTTTCGAACCAGCCCCTGCTTCATGCCAAAGGTAGTCAATGAATTTTCCTTAAACCACGCTATTCATCTCCCCACCTTTTTCCCCCTCTCCCCAGAAAAGTAGTAAGAGGATCCTACACACTCTTGATATACACAGACAACTCGGGTTTTGCCTACACAAAACTTAAACCCTTTAGAAAATCAGACCAACTGTTGTTGTCATTCCACTCCAGGGTTCTGGGATTGCCTCTGTTCAAACAGACCATCTTGAATTGGATATCCAAATCCATTGCCTTCTGCTATTCCCACCATGGTAAAGCTCTTTCAGGCTCAGTCAAAGCTCGCTCTACAAGGGCAGCGTTTCTTTGGGGGCTTTCGTCAAAGGGTTGGACACCAACTGTATTTTAGAAGCAACTACTTGGACATCTGTCCATACCTTCACTAAACATTATAAGCTGGATTCTATCTCCAGATCCAGGGCAGGGTTTGCCAGGGCCATTCTCCCTGGCTTCAGGGAAAGTTCTCTGACACTTCCTTCTCTCTTTCTGCATGAGCTTTTGTACTCTCCCTTATGTTCTGAATACTGCAGCAGATGAATAGAGGGACATACATTAGTTGTGTAAAAACGTACCATAACGATAGATGTCCTTCTGTTCACTGTTGCAGTGTTGCATCCCAAACTTCTTCCCCACACTTCCTGGCTTTCTTGGATGCATTGATCCTCATTCCCTTAGACTGTCTCTTCGTCTGGGGCTTCGGTTCTGAGGGTAGTATGCACGTATGTCTCTTTTATGGCCGACGTCTGATAGTGTCTTACATCAGACGTACCACGCACCTTAGGTAGTAAAAGACTTGGATATACTGTCCGTCATCGAGTCGTCAACTTAGCAGGCACCTCACTATGTTCAGAATACTGCAACAGAGAAAAGGACATCTATTGTTATGGTAAGTTCGTATACAACTAATCTTTCTTTCAAGACATAGTGCTAGTTTGTACCTCATTGTATGGTAGTGTGTTTTAGCCTGTCTGTTTGGCATAAGGCTTCTAGAGTGCAGCAGATAGCTAGCTTGTTGGGGACCTACTTTATTATGTATTTCTTGTTATTGCTAAGTAGACCTTTTTTGTTTGCTGGTAGGAGAGTAGACATCAGTAATGTGTGTGTAGCACATCCATCCTGCCGAGGGTGTTTGTGTGTACATGTTGATACAGGATCCTCCTACAGAGGTCTCCGTTCTCAGGGCATTTTCTGTTGTTGACCCTCTCAAAACATGTCCTGTTGCATTTTTGCCATTTGTCTCAGGAAGAAAACTCTGAGGAGAAATTATTTTTCTTTTCAGATATACTTAGGCAAACAAAAGTTGGAATCCCACTTTCATCCTACCACTTTGTCGAGTGACATAGAGTAGTCATCTACTTCAGACATCCTTCTGAAAAAGTACAAAAAAAAATTGGAGAAATGGACCCACCATAAAAAGGGACTAACAAGAGACCAGGATGCATCTTTTCTCCTGGCTGGCCTTTCTAGACAGAAGGACATCAGAACCATGGGGTTGCTGTTACAACCCCTAGCTCAGGCACCTGGTACATTTGAGTCTTGATGGGAGGCCACCACATCTTTGGCTGTGATTATGTCCTTCCAGGCTAAAGATATTTTAACAGTGGTCTGCCAGACACTGGTAGCCAGTTAGTCAAAGAGGGTGCCAAAAACAGTAGGATTGAGATTTGAGTGTCCTGGTCACATTTGTCCATATCTGAGGTGGCTTCACCAGTTATATTGAGGACCCAGACATCCAAGGTACAGATGGCTGCCATTTTAGATACTCATTGCCTATCACCACCAAGGCTTCTTTCCAGGGTTTAAATAAATTGGCTCAGGTTCTTTTCCAGTTTATTCAGAATCTGGATGCCAAATTAGACCATACTTCTATTTCTGGAGTCCCCCCTTCAAAGAGGAAGAGGGAACCCTATCCCAAGGAAGTCAGACTCCTCAGACTGTGAAAGGGAAGAAGACCTTGTTTACAGGTCTAAAATGCCATCCTGTCTGGAACATGTTGCAGACAGGACACCCTATCCCTTGGCACCTCTCACAGGATATCTCATTTGAAGAGACCCTTTCTTTAGTGAAGAAGCATTTTAAATTGGAAGCTAGAAGGATCTTGGATGTTCAGAAAATGTTTAAACTTTCTTCGCCTTGGACTTGCATAATACTTTGGCTATTCCTCCAAAGCTTTTGTCCTTGTAGTATGGCTTCTTTAAAGCATCTCTGGAGTCAGACTCCGAACCCTCTGCTGTTAGTAGGCCTGACATCCACATCTTAGACAGACCCAACAAGTATGTGCCAGATGGCAACAGCTTGTGGAGGCAAGTGATCAGCAAAGATCATCATCTTTCTGTTTCACGTCCTGTTTCTTGACGGAATATTTTTTTTTTCCATTTTTCTTCTCTTCAGCAAGGTTTTTCAAGTTTTCCTGACTGTGTTACTTGCACTGACCCCCCCAGAGGAAGTCAGTATTGATCAATACAGTGCTAATGTCAGTATCAGAAGTCTTGCTGTTGTCTGTGCTTGGTTGTCTGGTGCAGAGTAACAAACTTCTAACTGTGATCCAGGTGATCAGGTTTGATTAGTGGCTCTGGCATCGCAGGATCCAGGGAGGGAGTGGAGTGGAAGAGTGTCCCCCACTTGCCACTTTTAGAGGGATGGATGGGGGTGCATGCTGTCAGTGAACACACTGGATGATTGACTTCTCCTTTAGACACTAGGGAAACTGCCACATCTGCTTGATGACTGGCAACAGTGCTGGTTGGAAACATCACTCTTTTGGGGAAGTGAAGCATAACGGTACTGTCAGCCCATTACACTCACTTCTTATGTAAACCCAGTGAGTGCAGTGGAAGTAGGGCATAGTGAAAAACCCTCAAACCACCCCTTATGGTGCCTATATGATGGTCCCCCTCTGCTAACTGTTGCCTAAAGGAATGAGGCGGTTAATTGGCTGAGGAGGTCACTGAATAACAGTAGCAGTGGGGACAAAGTGTGTTTGATCTCCTGTGAAAATAGTTATTGAAGAACACAAGCAAGAAGGGATGTTTTATTGCCTGTGGAAGATCATAGACTTAAACTTAGTTGATTGCCCTTCACAGAGATTCTCTCTGCTTCTTTTGAAAAACGTTGTGGTGTTCAGTAGCTTCAAGCCCAGGACTGAAGCAAAAATTGCCTGTTGATTCCAGTGCCTGAAATTAAGTGCTGATATTGACCACCAATAAATTAAATGGGAACAAAGCTTGTGTAGACCTAACAAAACCTGTTTGTTTGTCTAGGCACAGCATTGACAAGGTACTCATCACTTCCATAGAAAGAATTAAATTAATGTGATTTAATTTACTGATTTTTCTTTTCAGTTGGGTAGTTTTGTAAAGTACAGGTAATTCTCCCTGTTCCCATGAGACTGAGTATGTCAAAAAAGACACATGCCCTCAACATCTCCCTCAAAAGAAATGCAGCATATGGTGAAAGCTGTGGAATTGTTTGACACAACTGAGTTATTCTCAAGAACAACTTTATGAATTGATGGGCGTGCCTGAACTTCAGGCTAGCAAGTTCACTCTTCAGATGTAGTCTTTCAGGATATAGACAAGTTTATTTTATATATACATATGTACACACACAAACACACTTTTTTTTACATTTATGCAGGTGGGCAACCCCCCTGCACCTCACACCCCTTGTAAATTGTATATGCCAACTCTGAGGTCGCACTGCAGCAAAGAAAAGGGTAAATTTTCTTATCCTCACTGTACCACGATCTGCATTCAAAAGCTTTGAGTTTTCAAAAACTTGATCATATGCTCTCGACCATATGAATTTCAAGTTTCTGAAAATATATATACATGTATATGTGTGTGTGTGTGTGTGTGTGTGTGTGTATAGAGAGAGACGAGAGAGAGGTGTAGATGTATATCTATAAAAACAGTATCTACCCAAACCTTAAGCTAAGTAGCAGTTGGAGTCTGCCCCTCTATGGTCTCCTATTGGAATGAGTCATCTGGTCTTAATTGCTTTTGCAAAATTCTTGATGTTAACAGAAAATTTTTCAGGTGACTGTTATCTCTTTAGGAGATCTTTAATTGTGTAAAGGTAGATAAGCGCTGCGTTGGAAGTGAGCAGCTGATGTTTGCACACCCATTCAGTGGAAATGGAGAGGGTTCAATTGACTAAAAAATCATTCTGCACTTTCTTGGTGTTTATTCCTGCTTTTGTGGGTATTAAAACTATATGTGTTATCCCATTTGAGCTGACTGACGTGATGCATTGATAATTTAGTAGCTACAGAAACATGATGCCCAAAGAACCTTGACATGTATGGTTGCATAGCAGGGTGAGTCGTGCACAGGAAGAATAAGCTGGTTGGATGAGGTAGAGGAGTGGTAACATATGTAAAAAAAAAAAAATTCAGGGTTGCAGAGTCGAAGTGTAAAAAACAGAAGAAGATAAAAGATCTTGGTGTACAGCAGAGAATGAGAGAGTGTATTCTTTACACAGATTCCTATACTATAGGAGAAAACTGACCAGAAATACTTAAGTTGGCTAAAAACAGAATGATGGAGAACTTGCATGTACCAGATGTTGATTGTAATTGATTGGCTGACATATTTT
This sequence comes from Protopterus annectens, assembly GCF_019279795.1. Taxonomy (NCBI): domain Eukaryota; kingdom Metazoa; phylum Chordata; order Ceratodontiformes; family Protopteridae; genus Protopterus; species Protopterus annectens. The sequence goes on from NC_056730.1 coordinate 1,118,253,309, forward strand.
TCTTAAATGGAGTATGCGTTGCATTGAGCATACCTTAAACAGATTCAATGGTAGCACTGTAAGCCATTTAAGAAAGCAATTTTAGACCTTATATTCTGAAACCATAATAGAGAGGCTTTTAAATATAGAAACAGATTTTTGTTTAAGACCGGGTGAACACCGAGCAGTGTTTATAAAAACTTAAACTCATGTAAAATGAAAACAAGGGTACTGATGACTTCTGTTTTTTTTTTTTTTTTTTTTGGGGGGGGGGGGGGTGCAAGGTTAAGCTATCATGCAGACAGTGATTCCTAGATTTGGCAGAGGCTGTGTTTTGTTTGTACACTAGTCTCTGCTAGGCATTATTTGTGTGCATTTTGTTAGTGTTTATGAAACGACCAAGAATGCACTGACTACTTTTACTGTAAAGAATATTTCTTATTGCTAGTGTTGCTATTTGCACAGTTTTAAAAATTTTAAAAACTTCTGTTCACAAAATATTTGCATTTATTTATCTTATGCTTTTTAAATGTTATGGAATGCAAGGATATGTGAAAGCTACTAGAAAGTGCAACATTACACATCATGTAGGTGTTAGAGATGGTGACAGTATTGTGAGTTTTGCTGTACGTTCTGTGTCCATACAAATTGTTTGTACTCTAGTTCTGTTGAAAAGGTTATGTAGTCTCTTTATTTGCCTGTTTAAGCTGCACTTACAGTGCTTTGTGTTTGTTATAACTGTTCATAGGTTGATATTAGGCTATCGGCCCTAGGGCCTATACAAGCCTAGCCATAACAATTCCCTGGCTATTTCTTCCCACAATATTTACTTCCCTGGACCCCTGTCTAGCATGGCGAGTGAAGTGATACCCAGGGTAAATTTCCCATCTCCCATCCAGTCGTCAAGGTCCCTTTTGAAGAGGGCCAAGGGGGTGCTCTGCTTGAAATGTATGGGCAGTCTATTCCAGAGTATGGGGAGTCTCTGGGTCAGGAACCTACCTATGACAAGGTTTAGGTCCCTGGAGCTTGTGGCTCTGATGGATTGGGATTTCTTTAAGTGTAGCATGTCCAACAGCTCTGGGTGTGACATGGCCTTGTATGTTAAGCAGACATTGCCTCTGAGTAGACAGTATGCGACAGAGTATAGCTGGAGTTTTTTTAGTCGGTCAGCATAGGGCATCTGCTTTAGGCCTGTGATTCTTTTAGTGAGGTGTTTCTGTGGCTGTTTCAGTTGTTGCAGATGTCTTGTGAGGTACATACCAAACTGGGCGTTGTACTCTATGGTGGGTCTAATGAGGGATGAGTACAGTGGGATAATGAGCTCTTGTATTCTGGATGAAAAACCCTTAGTGATGAGGTGTGCCACATAAAAAGGTTTCCTGACTGTTGTGGCGATGTGGTTATTGAAGGTGAGATCACTGTCTACCAGTATTCCTAAGTCTCTTATCACACTTTCGCTGTTTAGTGTACTGCCACCTATGTGGTAATTCATGAGTACATTGTTTTTCCCAAGGGAGATAACGGTACACTTCTTGGCATTGAGCTTGAGCCCATAGCTCTGGCACCAAGCATCTGTTTCTGTAAGGCCCTTTTGTGGAATATCCACATAATTTGGGGATTCCATAATGGCTCCCAGTTTGCATTCATCTGTGAACTGTGTTAGCCAGAGTCCCTTAAGTGTTGGCCTGTACTTCAGAGAAGTAGATGCCAAATATGAGTGGTCCCAGGACTGAACCGTGAGGTGCTCTACTTGTCACTTGTCTGGAGCTGGATTTGGAGTCTGCTACTTTTACAGTGTGGGTTCTTTCAGTAAGCCAGTTGGCAACCCATCAAGTGACGTAGGGATTTATACCCAGCTTAGTAAGTTTATCTATGATTCCAGAGTGGGGGATGGTGTTGAAGGCTTTGGTAAGGTCCAGATAGGCTGTGTGGACTGATTTACCCTTGTCCGTGGCTCTGGAGACTGATTCGAAGAAGTCAATTAGGTTCAGGAGACATGATCGGCCCTGGGTGGGTTCCAGTGTTTGAAGGTTGCTAGTGTCTTTGTTTATAAGTTCCATGGCCTTGCAGATCAGACTCATCAGACTGATGGGAAGGTAGTTCCCAGGATCCAAGGTGGATCCCCCTTTGTGGAGTAGGATAACTGTAGCTGTGCACCACTCAGTGGGCGCGAAGCCTGAGGTGAGGCTATGATTAAATGTGACACTTAGGTGAAGTGCCAGTTAATTTTGTAGTTCATGTAGCGCACAGCCCGGGATGTTGTCTGGTCCCATGGATGCAGTATTCTTAGCTTTGGAGAGTGCGGTTTTTACCTGTGTGGCCGTGATTACCAGAATTTGGCAATCTTTCTGTATTGAGATGGGCCCTTTAGGGGGTGACAGGGGTGGTGAAGTTGGCACTGAACCAATCTGCCAGGATATTGGCAATGTCCTTGGGATCGGTATATTTAATGCCATTCTGTTGTAGCTCAAAGCAGATCTGAGCATTGCCATTTAGATTCTTGACATAGCTATAGAATGCCTTGTGGTTGTCTTTGGAATCTTTGGAAATTTTATTTTCATAACTAGCTGTGAAGGATTTTATGAGAGATCTCAGCTTCTTAATGAGGCTGGTAAGGGAGTTTTTTGCATCCTGGGATGTTCCTCTTTTCTGCAACAGTTTTTTCTTTCTGTTGTATAGTTTGTTTATGACATGGGTGGCATGAAGTTGGTCTTGGAGAAGTTTTTTACGGATATTTCCTTACTGGGTGGGTCGGATTGGGATGTGGATGTCAATGGTGATTAGCTTATGGTCACTCCTAACCAACAAGGGGGTGACCACTGGTGTGGAGCATCGATTTCCCATGTTGGTAATGACCAGGTCCAGGATATTGGAGCCCCTGGTGGGACTATGGATTAGTTGATCCAGGGCATTGGAATTTATGAATTCCAAGAACCGTTGGGCAAAGGTGTTGGTACACGAGTAGTTTTCCCAGTTAATGGCAGGGTAGTTGAAATCACCCAATATTAGGGTGTTTGGTTGTATCTTAATATTTTCCAGTATGTTTAGAAAGGTGTAGGGAGAGTCTTGGGGCATGGTGGGGGATCTGTAGCAAGGTGCAGTTTGGATTGCAGTCTTACCTAGTGTTAGTTGCACCTGGAGAATTTTGGATGCATTGTGTTGGGCAACTAGCATGGAGGTGTGAATATCCTTGGTGAGTATGGACACTCCTCCACCTTTAGTGTTTTGGTCCTGGTTTGGTGGCTGAAAAGTGTGGTAAGAGTTGTAGGCTGGTATTGCAGGGGTGCTCTCTAGAGCCTTGAACCAGGTCTCAGTTACTGCACAGATATCGATGTTCTCCATTTTTAGGAGTGCCTCGAGAGAGTGTATTTTGAGGTTTAGACTTGTAGTATTGAGTAGCGTTACCTTCGGATTTTGCATACTTGTACCTGTTACAGTGGTGGTTTTGTCCTTTGAGCATTGCCTAAAAAAGGCACTATAGGGGTGCTAAGAGCCTTAGCCAGTAACCTGAATCCCAGGGGCAACAGGTTCAGATCATCTCTGGCAAAGCATCGTGGTTTGTTGATCATGTCGTCCCAGGCAGACGGATACTGGATCCCCTTTGAATGACACCAAAAGCTTAGCCAATTGTTGAAGTCAATCATTTTGTCCTTATACTGTGGTATCATTCTGGGTGAAGGCAAGATGCTGCTCATTGCTAGGGTCATACCTGCCTGGGTCAAATGATACGAGAGCTCTTCCATGCCTCTATTCATGTAGTCCAGGGAGGTATGTCTCAAGTCATTCACTCCAACATGGACAATGACAGAGTCGTATTTGTACTTGTTGTGGAGTGACTTGATTGCATGTGTTGTGGTAGATCCTGGCACCTGACAGGCAGCTGACTGTAATTTTTTCCTTTTTCAGCCTGGTGAGTGGGACATCAGTGTACCTGACTATAGAGTCACCTATGACTAAAAGTGTTTGGTACATTGTCTTGCCTTAGGGGCTGTTGGGTGGCACACTGGTGGTGTGAGCTATGTTGTGAACTATGTGATACTTTGGTTGTGATCAGTGTTTGTTTGCATTTCAGCTTCAGAGGTCCTTGTTGCTTAGGCAGGTTAATGTTAAGGGCCTCCACATATGTGAGTTTAGTGTTGCTATGTGTGGATGTTGGTAGTGAGGGTTTTGAAGGGCTATGTGGTGCTTGATGTGTTGTGCTTGTGTTAACCTTCTCCTCTTGATTGTCTAGCACAATCTTGGCTGGAGAGAGCTTTGCTTCCAGTTTGGCTATGTAAGTGCATCTCTTGCAGGTTGTAGTGTTGGGTGGTAGGAGGAGAGTGCTGTCTGTGTACGTGAGGCAATTGCTGCATTGACCCATTATGCCCAAATTCAACAGGTGGACAGGAGAAATTACCAGAAGCTGACCCTTGGACATGCCTGGTTAGGTGCTTTTTTTTTTTTGTAAAGTACAAGAGCTGTTTTCCCTTACCTTGGCAAAGTACTTTGCAATTATAGGCTCAGTGCCTACGATTAATTTCTCCTTAACAGTTGTCGATTTCCCTCTCTTTGATTGCTATTTGAAATCATCACCACTTATCCCCCCTCCATTGTTAGATTAAATACTGCTCTTCCTGCTGCTACAGTAACCACAGGTTCCCCTGCACATACTGTAAAAGTTAAATTCCTGAATCATTAGCCTGCCTGGGTCCTTGCACAGAGTCATAGTGGTGAGAGAACTGTAATTTATTACAGGTTCTGAGTCCTAGAGCTGTGTTGGCTAGATTTATTGTAATTTTTGTATAGACTTTCTCTAGCTTGTCATCTGTAACTCGAGCTGAGCTTGCACAGGGTCTTTATTCGAGACTTTGAAAAGTGTGGAAAAACTTGAACTGTGTGAACTGAGCATTGCTGATCTTGGCATCCTCCATGCATTCCAAACATCATTTTTCATCAAAAAGGAAAGAAGAAGAAAGGACTTCTAAGATGGCTGCACATTGAGTAACAGCTTAATTCTAGCTCTCCCAGTATGAAAAAATAAATTTGATAGAGAAAGCTAGTGGACCTGGATTTCTGAGTAAATTTCAGTAGCTGGCTAGTAATTGTACTGCCTGGATGCTAGGGAAAAATAATACAGAGGATCTGAAGGAAACTCAACTACAAAAGGCGATGAGTAAAACACTGACTGGGAAAAGTATTGTAGCTGTTCAGCAAAAAGAAGTGCAAGCTCCAGACATGACTTCCAGTAGCCTTGAGGAAAGTATAAAACAGTTGCATACAGACCTGACTAAAATAAATGAAACACTGATGGAGTGCATAATCTCAAACAGTAAAAGGCTGGAAAAAAATGGAAGAAGCTTTAAACAGATACTCAGATAAGGTGATGAAACTGCAAAACTCAGAGGATGAAATGAAGAAAAGGCTGGCTGAATATGAGACTGGACAAGAAGAGATGTTTCAAAAAATAGAATTAGGAGGACAGAACATGTAGGGAAAACCTGAGATTTTCTGCTGTACCCAAGAAGCTTGAAGGAACCTACCTGTATTTCATGAAAGCATGAATAAGCAACTGGACTGGTATTCCACAACAGGAATTGTTAATTGAAAGGACACATCATGTGTATGCTCCATAACAGTTGGCTATGGGAAAATAGCCTTGACCCTTAATAGTAAAATGCAATCTTACTAACAGAAATAGTTGATTATGACAAAACTGTGGCAGAAGGACAAAGTACGAAAAGTGGGAGAGAGCAGAATATTTGTGGAGAATGACTACTCATTGTACAACAGGCAGAAGAGGAATAAATGTATTCCATTATTCAGGGAATGTTGTGAAGCAGGCATGAGATTCAAAAGCTGTACCCAGCTGTCTTCAGAATATTTTCCCTGGAGGAACAAAATCAGTTTTTGATAAAGTACTTACTGAGGAAGAAATACAAAAGTTTGTCCAACTAAAAGTGAGCTGTGGAACCGAAAGATTCTGCTTCTTGATCTTCTGGTAGTAAAGACCACAGAGAGACTGTGCCAGTGAAACCTTTCTCAGTGTTTCAATGGTAAATGCTTGAGGGAGGGGAAAAAAGCACAGGAGTTGAGTAGAAGAACCAAGAGTGCACTAGAGATGAAGCAGAGACATAGTTTGGGAGATGGAGATTAACAGGAATAGAACAAGAAAATCTGAAAATATTGGGCTTTCTTGGACATTGTTAAAACTTGTAGGGGATGCTAAAACATATGCCCTGTCATTAACGTTTGGAGACTAAAATCAGTAACTTGGAAATTGACGAATGTGGGATTAGAGAGCAATAATTATATTTGTGAAACAGGCCACAAAAAAAACCTATGGAAATATTAGACTTTTTGGACTTTGTTAAACTTGTAGGGGACTGTAAATCATATGCCCTACTTCATGTCATTAATGTTTGGAAAAATACTCAGGAGAAAGGGAAGTGGAGGTTAAAAGTTAACTATAAGTAAAACATTATTTTCTTAATAGTATTAAGTGGTGCATGATTTTCTTTGCATGTTATAAAGTAAAGTTTTTTTTTCAGTTATTTTAACTGTAATGGAGATACTAACATAAATAGATGCTCCTGTTTTTTTTTCTTTCTCCTTATTCACTTGTAAGAAATGTAGGCACTGCAATGTAAAAAAAAAAAAAAAGTTAAAGCATGACAAAAGAAAAAACAGTGTGCTTTTTCTCATTCTTGCATAGAGGAATGACTGGGTTAAGGCCATTAGCTATCTATAGTAACAAGTTTTAACATAAAGCAAGTAAATGAAAAAGAATATTGAATATTATAAGGCTTTTCTTCTAGTAAACAGTTTTGTATCTGGTTCTCATGTCACTAGCAGACAATCTGGTAGAGAAATGCCTTGGAGAAAATGTTTTCTGAAGGCATTCACATGTTTTCCTTGCTGATAGAGCCATAAAGAAAAGGCAAAACCAGACAGCACTTAATAGAATCACAGGCTGTACCATTTGTCTTAGTAGGCATAATCTTTCTTTTGTTTATCTCGAGTCTGTGTGTGGCTGTCAGTTTGGAACTTTTGTTCCTATTAGGAGGGTAAAACTTTAATATTTAAAAATGTACATAGTTTTGTGTGTTATTATTAAGTTAATAGGTTTTAGGGTGGTATTTGTGGTGTGTGTGTATTTTTGTTTGAGGATTGTCAGTAAAACATAAAGGTCTGCACGATAGGACATTGGCTCATGGAGATGACAAACAGTTGTATAAAAGATTAAGCTGCCAAACAGTGCATGCATGTAATACAAAAGCTAGAACTAGACATTTTAACAAAAAAGGTGTTATGCATAAAAGGTGGGAATAATAATCCTTCCTTTCTATAATATCTTTAAGCAATAATGGTTTCAATTCCTTTCTAAAATGTCTTTAAAGGTTAATGGCCTCGCTAATAAATACAAAAAAAAGAGTAGTGAACTATATTAAAAGAAATGTAGAGTGCAAATAGCTATGCTACAGGAGATGTACTTTAAAAGAACTGTACATGTGAATTTGATAAAGAAGGGTTTTCAGGATGTTTATTCAGTGGAGTACGTGTGGCAAAGGAAGAGAGCAGTACTTATATTAATTGCAAGAGGAGGTTTGATAATAGAAGAGGATACAAAAGACGATAATCTATTTGTAGTACAAAGGGGTACTGGCATGTATTTATAGTCCACTGGAAAATGCTGCAATGGAACTTCCTTAAATTCTGGGAGAGATAATTGGCTTTCAGCAAGTAATATTTCTTATAGGTGGGGACTGGATTTTAATTTGCAACAGTGAAGATATGTCTGAGAGGCCCAGAAAGGAAAATATAATAAAGGAGGGTAGATTTTTAAAGAAATTCATGAACATATTTGGCATGGAACATGTGAATTCAGTACTAGTTGTTCGAAGTGAATTTATATATCATTCCCCAAGACACAAAACTAGGCAAAGCTAGACAGAATTTACATGTCACAGGAGCATATGCATTTAATTGAAGGTCTTGATACACACCCGATAACTATTTCAGGCCATGCGCCAATAGGAATGAAAATAAAAAAAACAGACACTGGCTCTTTCCCACCTATTTGTTGAAAAGAGAGGAATTTAAGGAATGGATAGTGGAAGTTACTCAGGAGCTATTAGCGTAGATATAATTTTTTTCTGAAAATATAGCTAGGGAGTGGGATAAAATTCAAGTGGAATTTAAAAATAGGGTGGAAATAAAGGGAGATAAGGTTAAGAAGTAACAAGAATTATTTAGAGGGACTGGCAAATGTTAAAGTATGGCAAAATAGGGGGAATCTCACAGAACAAGAAGAGAGCAACTGCAGAATGCTAAACATAAGAGATTATGTCGATAATATGCATGAGTTTAGAAAGATTGCTCTTAACTGTTTTTTGATAACTGTAGAGCACAAAAACTTTTAGCACAATAACTCAGGCAACAGAGAGTAGAAAGAGCTGTCACCAAGAGAGTCTATATCAAGGAAGATAACCGGGGATCCTGTAGAAATATTAGAAATATTCTGGAAATTCTATGAAGGTCTGTATAAAGCAGAGAAATATGGAAATCAAGAAAAGGTACAAATAGCAATGTTTGTGGAAGAATTAAATATGCCAATGTTAGAGATAGAGGAGGCTCAATTACTAACAGGATAGGAGGAGATGAGATAAAAATAGTGATGTATAACCAATTTACAGGAAAGTTCCCCAGGAATAGATGGTGTTCCTGTACAAGTCTAAAAGCTAGGAGGGGAAAAACTGATAAAGATCTGGAATGTTTAACAGTATTTTAAGAGGAGGAGAAGTACCAACATCCTTGAAAGCGGCAGTAGATGTAATACCTAAAGAGGGTAAAGATCCATCAGATCCAGCTTCATACAGGCCAATTTCATTACTAAGTCGTGATTCTAAAGTGTCTATAATGGCTCAAAGAATGGCAAAAGTGATGCCAAAATTGATAGATATGGATCAGTATGGTTTTGTGGAGGGAAGGCAAACATTTGACAACATTAGCAGAATAGTGATGATGATCCAGAGGGAAGCAGAATGCAAGAAAATACCACAGTTGTTAGTGGGTCTGGATGCAGAGAAAACATTACACAGACAAAGCTGGGATTTTGTTAGTAGACCAATGGAAGCATTTGCATTCCCTGATAAAATTATAAGCTTAATTAGGAGGCTGTATGAGGGATTGGAGGCGAAAGTTAGTGGATGGGGTTCTCTTTGATCATCTCGGCTTTAGTAGAGGAATCAGGCAGGGGTGTCCTCTGTCCCATTTGTTATTTGCATTATATTTAGAACCATTGGCAAAGAAAATAAGGGACTCAGAAATTCAAGGATATAATTGGTATGCTAGTCAAGAAACTCTGGCTCTGTTTGCAGATGGCATTGTTTTATACCTGACAAAAACCAGAAAGGAACACTGGAGTGCTGTGGAACATATTGAGACAGTTTTAGACATTTTCGGGATACAAAATTATTGAAGCTAAAACAAAATCAATAGTGGTAAATTATGTACCTACATATGAATTGGTTCAGCAATAGTCATACTTATGAGGACATGATAAAATGAAGTATTTAGGAGTATGGATTAAAAGTGATACTGATATGGCAGCTAAGGATATGTGGGAAGAGACAAAAAATATAATACAATAAACTGAGAAAATAGAAGCGCTGTTATATTGCTATCGATAGTAAGATAAAAGCAGTTAAAATGTTTTAGTCCCTTTAGTCTTGTACACAGGTTAGACATATTTTTATCAATCAGCACGAAGTTGTGGATATCGATTAAAAAAGAGCTGAAGGATTTTACAGGAGAGGGGAAGATGGCAAGAGTCAAGTGGGATATGCTTATTCTTCCAGTAGAACAGGGCTGATTAGGATTACCCAAGTTGAAGAGGTATTTCAGAACAACACAGTTAAGGCTCCTATACATAGCACAAGCAGATAACTGTAATTCAAAGTGGAAAGAGATGATGAAATGGGGGGGGAGCTCAAGTAACAGGGAAAGACTGGGATTTTGGATGCAGACCTTTAAGGAGAACAATAACCATACAGAATATTATAAGTAGCAGAAAATAATCTAAAAAACTAAGCCAACATGGGAATGGAGAAAGGAGATTCTGCTGGTAGGGATGACTGCAATTAATGATACAGATGATAGGCAAAAGGAGGTGAGAGTATACTGGAGAAAACTGGCAAAGGAACCCTGAGGTATTGGGAACAAATGACTATAGAGGGAAAGGAATAGAATGGGAAGATGCCAAGAACTTATTTGGACTGCAGGCTAGTTGATATCAGAGTATAGACAAAGAGAAAGAAATAGGGGGTCCTAAATGACAGACCAGCACTGCTAGAGTTTCTAATAGAATCTAGACCAGAAGTTGCCATTAAGAAAGTAATAATTAGTAGAGCATATAAAATATTTTATGATAACTATATGAATCAATTAGAGGTTAAGAAGGATTGGAAAGAGAGACTTGAGCAATTCACAAGGAAATAATGGGGGGGGGGGGTATATGTATGTCTCCCAAATATGCAATAAAATCTAGAAGATTTAGGATCTTTGCATAGACGTGTTTGCATAAATATTTTTATACCCCAAGCAGACTCCAAAGAATTTTTCCTCAGGTAGACACCCAAAGGCTTTCTTCACATATGTCCACAGTCTCAAAGGAAGCACGCAGATCTGTTCAGAACTGGTGGTCAAGGACACCACATACATAAATGCTGTAGATATAGCCAATCTACTGGCTGACAGATTCAGCAAAAACTTCTCCCCTGTGTCCCCCCATCAGTAAATCAGGATATCCCCAGTACCTGCCCCTCACCCCTTATCCCTAGGGAACAGGTCATCACTGCCCTCTCAAAGGCATAAAATACAGCCTCCATGGGACCCGGTAACATCCCAGGCTGCATCTTACATGAACTCAGGCATGAACTTGCAGTGTCATTAGACACCCTATTCAACCAAAGCCTGAGTATCGGCTTTGTCCCAGCTGAGTGGAGGACAGCCACCGTCATCCCTTTACACAAAGGTGGAGCATCCCCCGATTCAGAAAATTATAGACTCGTCAGCCTAACTAGCCTGATCTGCAAGGCCATGGAATGGATTGTCATGGAGCTCATTAACAGGGACATTGGCAACCTCCAAACACTCGACCCCACACAGTTTGGCTTTGTCAAGGGGAGGTCATGTCTGTTAAACCTGGTCAAGGACTTTGAGACAGTCACCAAAGGCATGGACCAGGGGAAGACGGTGCACACCGCCTACCTTGACCTGGCCAAAGCCTTTGACACTATTCCCCACTCAGGCATAGCAGATAAACTCTCTCATCTAGGCATCAATCCATATGTTACCAGATGGGTAGCAAACTGGCTCACTGATAGAACCCATCTAATCAAAATAGGGGAAGCCACCTCAAGCAGTAGACCCGTAATGAGCGGCGTACCTCAGGGATCAGTCTTGGGGCCTCTGTTATTCAGGATATACTTCTCTGAGGTGCAGGCCAAAACCAGTGGACTATGGCTGACCAAGTTTGCAGATGACTGCAAGCTGGGTGCAGTCATCAATTCCCCAAGTGATGTGAATGTCCTCCAAGAGGGTCTCACCAGAGCAAATGACTGGTGCCAGAAACAGGGCCTCAAGCTGAATGGCAAAAAATGCATCATCATCCCCTTTGGGGAGACTGACATCCCCAGATATCACATCAATAACAATGTCCTCTAAGTACACAATCAGTAGTGAGGGATTTGTGCACCCAGGTTGATAGCAACCTGACTTTTGACCACCATGTTGCTTCCGTTGTATGGAAAGCTTTTTACATGGCCCACCTGATAAATAAGGGTATCTCATCCAGGAAGAAAGAGGTCATAAGAGCCCTGTATTCTTCCCTTGTAAGGCCATTTATTGAGTACAGTGCCCCCTTTGGCATGTACCTTGCAAAGCACATGGAGCAGCTGGAGAAACCACAGAGGTTCCTCACCAGAAGAATCCAGGGCCTCAATCACCTACTGTACACAGGCTAAAAGCCCTGTCCCTCTGCTCAGTTTCATACAGACTCCTCAGAGGTGACCTCTGTCTGGCATGCAAAGCAATCTCAGACCCTTCCTTGATGGGACTGCTGCATATCCACAAGTCAAGCTCCACTCGAGCAACCTGTACACGCAACCTCAGCCTTATCTGTGATATCAATAGGACTTGTTGGCGGGACAAATTTGTGTCCCAGAGACTCCCCCATCTGTGGAATAGACTCCCTCTCCACATCAAGCAGAGTACCTCATTATCCCTTTTTAAGCGCAACTTGGATAACTGGATGGGAAATGAAAATACACTCCTGGGATTCCACCTGTGTCCCTGCTGGACACGGGCACTGGATGCTGACTTGTCTAAACATGGGTTAAACTCTTGGCTAGGCTTATAAGGTTATCAGGGCCAATAGCCTAGTAACCTCCTATGATCATATGTTGGTGTGATGGGGAAGAAAGAGATAACTGGGAACATATTTTCTGGGAGTGTAATGACTTGGCAGACTTTAAAGACTCCCTGCAGACTGCTGTGTTGAAGATGCAGGGTGAGCAAATTAGAGTAACTAGAGAAAAGATTTTTCGAGCTATCATACAGAGTCAGAATTGCCTAGACATAGTAGGGCCTTGCTGAGTCTAGTTATAATGGTTGTCAAAAAAGCAATTACTAGAAAATGGAAGGCAGACTAAACCAGCTTTACTAGAAATAGCAAAGATAGTAACAGAGATAAACAACTTGAACTGGGATCTTTAGAAAAGAGTAGGAGCAAATTACATGGGAAGAAATGGGAAATGTGGGATCAATACATGCAGGTGAGGAACAAGGATTAAAGGAACACAGGATTTGAATGAGCTATGCAATAGTTGACTGACAATGTGGGGATATATTAAAAGTGATGTATAATGCTTGCAGCTACAGTTGTGTTGGCACTGTTTGCAATCTATTATGTTTACAACTGCGACTGTGCACTCAGTGCACCACTGCTATTTGGCTTTCTCTGTAAAAAGTCTTCCTACATCCATACAACATTGGCAGTCTAAACTTGAGGTTTTTGGTTACCTGCACAGAACAAAATAAATCACACTTTGAACTGCAGTAAAACCTGCCCAGGATATATGTATATCACAGCCTAAGAAATGAGGCCCTCTCCCCCTTTGCTGTTCATTACAAGTCTACCTAAATTAACACTTTCATCCTGACATCAACCCAAATCAAAGCTGTCTTAATTCCCACAACCCCCTAAATCATTCCTGTCTAATCCATGGAGCAGTACTTCCTCACAACTTCTGTAGCTAGCTTATTTGAGATGGGCATCTTGAGACAGTGTAGGAATTCTTATACTTTCTGATGATGTTATAATACTCAAACAGAATAATACAGTATTTGAGAGATGAGCATATATAATAGTGCTGAGAGTAAAATCCCATACACAGACAGCTCAGACATCAGAATTGTCAGCAATACACCATATCTTATGACCATCATACTACTCAATTCTTCATATGCGGAGGCTCTAAAGATCAACTTGCCTAAAGCTCAGTCTTTCAAAATGCAGCACAGACGCAAAACACCCTCAACAACACTGTCCTCCTGTTAAGCCTACCACCTCACATATCACAAGGAGTCCCAGAAACATGGATGTTAAGCCCATAAGTTAAGCATCCATAAAAGCAACCATTCTAGTTATAGGTGACTTCATTTTAAGACATAAAGATGTACCTGTTACAGGCTGAGTTAGGAAAGAGTGATGGTTTATTGTTGTCTATTCCCAAGATCCATAAGATCACACACACATAGTCAAGTCCTTGAACAGCAAGTATTGTGGCTGTGTCATAGCACATGTGGGTATCATTGACTTGAAACATACCTCACTGAACTGTATGAAGAGGACATGATGGAGCTGTCAGTCTGTGTGAGGTAGGAGCCTAGCATTGATCAACATTTTAACTTCTCCAAAGATAACACTGTAATTTGAGTAAAAATAATTAACTTCAATAATTGGTTTAGCTTTTGTTGTCATTTGAAGGGTGTCCAGTATTTGGCAGCCTGGGAGGACATAATTAGTAGGCCACGCAAATTTGCCAGCAGCAGTTATCCCCAGGCACTACCTGTACAGCAAAATGCGGGTTTTGTTGGTTTATGACTTGCTACTGGAATCCAGGCTTTTCCTCAGTAGTACAACTGAACGATTTCCTTTATCTTTGACTGTCGTTTATCTTGTCTAGAGCTTTGTTGTAGCCATAAGGAAAAGGGAAGAACGATGGCAATGGTCTTTGGTCTGCTTGTTTATGAACTAGTGTTAACTTTTTTAATCTTTTAAAAGAAGCAGTCCAGCATGGGATTTAACCTTCATTCTTAAGAAGCTTATGCTTCCTTTAATTCAGCTCTTCTAGTTGCTTTATTGTGGCCACAGTTTTAGAAGCCAGTTGTCCTGATTTCTATAACCTCAAGATGAGTACCAGAACTACAAATGCTGATGTGCAGTTTCATAATTACAGTACATTAATCTGTACAAAGTCAACATTGTTTTCTGAAATGGTCTCTGAATGTGAAGCTGACACTCGTGTATTATACTTGGATAATTCAAATGCAGATAATTTCTCTGCTTTCTGGAGATCTTCACGGAGGGTCAGTGTAACAGGAAAGCATAACATTTCAGTTTACCTAGCCTTCTGTATGGTTTATGTTAGTAATATGCAATCAGTTTGCAGATCATTACTTGCTTAGCCAAAAATATGTATTTTCAAAAGTTCCATCTAGCTTGAAGGAGGGCAAGACAAGATAGACTGGGGAGAATTTGAGTCTGTCCATCCAATTATCTAGGTTTATCTTTTGAAGGTGGCAAGGGTGCTATTCAGCTTGATGTGTACTGAAAGTTTGTTTTTGAAGTGAGGGATAAATTGAAATAAGAATATGTCGTGTCAGTGTGTTTTAGTTCCTTTAACTGGTTATTTGATATGCCATTTGCTCTGTAAAGGAACAGGAGGTCAAGGAGGGTTGGATTTTTAATGACTCAAAAGGTGAGAGAGAGAGAGATCTCAAAAGAGGAGTCTTTAGGAGACTGAGTACAGAGAAAGGGCTGCCTGTCTGTACTGACAACCAAGATTTTTGAGGTCACTAATCTTTTTAGTTATAAATCTCTGAGGTCTCTCAAGTTGAGTGATATATTTAGATAAATATATGTCAGAAGGTGCATTATATTTAAAAGTAGGTCTGATAAGATATGAGTAAAGGGGAATTAAGATTGCTATGGATCTAGTTGAGACACTTTTGGAAATCACATGAGCCAATAGAAGGCTTTCTGAGCTACTGTGCAGATGTGATGGTCTAATGGAAAGGAGTCATCAACAAGAGTGCCCACACCTCTTAGGACAGTGCCTGACTGGGGGATATTTCATCTGTATGGTATGTGAAAACATTTTATCAAAATGAACTATGCTATATCTTTTCACATTTGAGATCATTGTCCTTGCACCATTTGTCAACATGTTCCAGCCCTTGTTGGAGCAATTGTGAGTCTGTGGAAGATTGCAGATGACAATAAAATGGGTGTTACTCAGACTTGCATAACTATAGGCTAGGAATGCTGGCCTGAAAGTCTGAGAAGTAATTGCCAAATAGGAGGTGGCCCAATAATGACCCCTGTGATAGACCACTGGTGACTTTTATTTTGCTTTCAAAAGTGGCACCTTGGACCTCTTAACCACTTGGGTTCGGTCAGACAACCTGTTGGCTATCACACAACACGAGTATCTGTATTCAGATTTACAAGTCTGTCTGTTAATGCTTGCTTGGTGAGTAGTGTCAAAAGCCTTGGGTAGTTCCAGATATGCTGTATGTACTGAATAACCACTACTGACTGCTTTGGTTACTTTCTCAAATAAATTTATGAGGTTAAAGAGGCAGGACCTTCCTTTGAAAATTCCTAATTGATGAGAGCCCAGGCTTAAGGGATTTTCAATGTCCAGATTAATGAAGTCTGAGATGATATGTTCCATAGTTTTACCTATAAGGCTAGTGAGACTAATGGGGCTATATCACCAGGATCTGTAGTTTTTCTATCCTTCTGTAATGGCATTGCAGTGGCTGTTTTCCAGGCTTTAGAAATGTAACAAGTTGAGAGACTTAGATTAAAGAGGTTAAGTAGGTGTTCAGATAGGTCATATTTGTCACTGATGATCAAGCAACCTGGTATATTATCAGAGCCTATGGGTGAGGTGCTTTAGCTTTTGAGAGGGCTGAGAGAACTTCTTCCATAGTAATTAAAGGGGGGAAGGTCAGGATTGTGGAATCTGTGGGATAGCTATAATTGTGGGTGGAGTAAAATTTACACTAAATTTGTCTGCTAGGACATTAGTTAGTTCCTTTGGGTTAGAGAGTGTCTTGTTTCCTAATCAGAAATGTTGAAAGCAGTAGCTGTTCACTGTGAGGAACCAATGCAAGCCTTGAATCTGCTAGGTATTAGTGTATGTGGCTTAAGACTCAGCTGTGTGCAAGCAAAGTTACTGTGTATTGTGTTCCATTCTTCTGGTTAACATCGAGTTCTGCCCATGACATACTATTTATAGAAGAATCTTTAGCATTTAGCATCTTAGTTATTCTACAAGTTTGTTTGATGTCCCAAAGTTCATTGCGTTCATAGATTTAGTACTGACTTGGAGTATTATCAAGATTAGCATTAAAAAAATGGAGTCTGGCTTTGAAATATGTCAACAAATGTGCTTGTGGTAGGCAAATATTGTCTACACATTATGCCAAACAATGTCTTTTAAATGCTTTGGGCCCAGAGTATAACATGGCAGAATGTAATAGCTGGATTGATTTTAAACAAGCCACTAAAGTTAGATGACAGAAGGTGTTTAATTATTTTTTAATGTGTGAAAAAGAAGACCAAGTTCACTGCCATTAAGCAAATGAAACCAGCAAAAAAAAGGGGGCAAAATGGAAGAAATCCTTCAAAAAAGGGCAGAGTCTTCATGATCCATTGAGTCAGGGTCATCAACATATGTTTCTGATTGCTGTCATAAACAGGGTTTTGCAGTCTGCCGTGCCAGTACCTTTTGAGCCTTCACAGACTTTGGTGCCCCTTAAATGTACCACAAAAAGGGTACTTGTATTTGCACATACATCAGCACTGTTCTCGACCATCCTAAGGTAATTATAGAAGTCGGGAAAGTAGAAGACCCACATATTTCCATAGTTGAAAAACTTGCTGGCATCCCAGGTATTGAAGCTTGACCTTTGTCTGGGAAAAGGGCCAGCACCCCTGTCTTACTGTTACCCACTGTAGATTATAAACTCCTGTCAAGAGACATTCTGGCAGTGACTTCTGAGTGTCAGAGTCTGATGTTTGATAGCTTATGGAGATCAGCACGTCTCATTTCAAAGTAGATAAGGAACCTTCAGAGATGTGCATGAAGATTCTTCATTCCAAAAATCATAGTAAAAGGAACCCCTTTCCTTTTTCATCAGAAGAGAAAGAATAATTTTAGGCAACCTAGTATTATTCCCCTCCATTTGTTTGATCAGATCATGAAGGGTCCTCTCAGTCTTGTGATAATCACCACAGAATACAACTTTTACTTGAAAAGTAAGTAATATGCAAGGAACTCTAAACTGGGCAGCAAATAATCTCTTTTCTGCCAGGAGGAGGTAGTTGGGAGATGGTTGATGTTAGCTTTTTACAGCCTCAGTGGGCAGGAATCCCCCTATTTTTAAGACTTTACAGGATCTTTGGCATTGTAATGAATTGCAACCAGATATATAAATGCTTGACCATATGCCTGCTGGCATACTTTATAATATGATGCTGACAATTTTTACTTGCTTTAAAGTTTAAAAAATTGACCCATCAAGCTTGGCAAAACTGTCTGCTTCTGAGAGTGAGGAATCTATTCCTCTTGGGATTACTTTGAGAGGGGAAGGTTGTAAGACAGATTTGGAAAGGAGAATTTACAAATGTAGTATCTTCACAATAAGACATATAGTTAATTATATGCTGAGCCAAAACTGAGTTGTGGAATGGGTCTGGCGCCATGCTATTGAGGGATTAAGATGTGACTATGACCCAGCTGACCCATGTTTGATTAGAGCATGAATGCTGGAGGGGCTGGGTAGGGAAGAATTGGTTTGAATGGCAAATGCCAGCTTTCCCCATTTAGATGGAGGGAGGTAGCCTGGCTCTCCAATTTGGTGACATTTATCCATATGGTACACATCCACCAGTGGAAGTGCTGGCAGGGTCACACTGTTAACTTGGGGGTGTATGCACCATTTAGGCAGCCATTGCAAATCAACCGTCTGTGTATGAGAATAGATTGGGAGGGCTGGGTTAGAGACCTCTACAAAACTGTTGCAGTGGCTTCTCCCTAATGCTAAACCGTCACCTTCTGAGGATCAAATTAGCTGAGCAGGCCCCTCCCATTGGAATCAGATTGCCCAGATGGCTATCCAGTTAGGGGTGCTTGGCTTTTGCCTCTGAAAGAATGAATGAATGAGTTGAAAGGTCACAGCTACTGGAGCTCTTGGACAGGGTCTTTGGGGGGAATAAAAAAAGTTCTGCAACATATTCACTATAATATAGCCAAGTTGCTAGATTCTAACAAAAGAGGAAATGTGCAGCGTTTATTAAAATAGCCTGCAGAGAAAATAGAATTTAATACCCTAAAATGTTGCTATGAATCTGTAGAGTAAATAGATTGGTCTATAGAAAGCGTGGTTAAGTAAGGTTAGAAAAAGTAATAAACTTAAAAAGCATAAAACAACAAATGTAAATTTCTTGTGAACAACAGAAGCTATTAAAACTGTACAAAAAGTAGTGTTATCATTAAGAAGATGTGATAATAGCCTGTGCATTCATAGTCTTAAATACTAAAATATATTATAATGCACACAAACCCCAAATTATACTTTTTGTAAACGTTCACAAATTTTCATATCTTGAAAACTGTGCACTCAAGACATATATAGTTAGAGCCTTTTTGTTGAGCAGACATAAGCTTTCACATGAAAACAAGAAGTTTCTTTGCAAGTGCATGTTTATTAAGATATTTACTGAAATATGAAAACATACGCTTAATTGTATAATTAGCAAAACAGTACTGGATATTTGTCAAGATGTGTAATTTACATTGCAAATGGGGAAGATATTTTCTTCAACAA
This sequence comes from Protopterus annectens, assembly GCF_019279795.1. NCBI lineage: Eukaryota > Metazoa > Chordata > Ceratodontiformes > Protopteridae > Protopterus > Protopterus annectens. The sequence continues at coordinate 1,118,272,449 of NC_056730.1, forward strand.
CATCTAAAACTTCACTCAGTGGCATGCAACAGTTTGTAAGTCACTAATTTCTTGGAGTATTAAGTGCTTATGAAATATTGCTTATTTTCATAATTATTAGCAAACAACCAGCAACATTTCTAGTGTACTGTGATATAAACCCTCACTGACTGTGAATTGTGCAATCTTTCACACTAGAATTTCACACCATGTACCTCAATAACGTAGGTCTTTCAGTTATGAAAATATGAACGTACATTTGAAGATATGAATGTGTCAAACAAAGATTAATTTCGTCACTACAGGAGATCCTAGACTAACAGTCGTAATGTAATTTTGTTAACTCCTTGCCCTTTCTAATGCAGCCTATTATTAGCTAGTAAGTCACGTAGTTAAGGAAGCCAGACCTAAAAAGTCCTGGATGCAGTATGATAGCATGGGTGTGAACTGGAAGTATACAAAAAAAGGTGTTTTAGGCTTGAGTGAGATAAAAATCTATAAACAATATATGAATGCCATTCAAGTTACCATTGCAAGTTCTAAGAATATAACCAGTGTTCTAAACATTTTAGTCTGAAATTTTGTACTACAAGTTTTTACTATCACCTTTAATGATAACAAGTATGTGTATCACGTGTGCTAGCTTTGTCACTTAAGGAACAATAATTTGCATTTATATTACATAGATCAAACAAACAGTCTGTGTTATTAGGGCCATTTAAACCTCTTTCTAACATTGCCCGATGTTCTTTGTGTTTCACTGTTGCAGTCATCACATTTGTGTTATCCCTGCCAGGGTAGCCCTCGGACAGCCCGAATACCAGAGACTTAGTATTTCTGTGTCAGTTGCTGTCGCTTAAGGACTAACGTCAGGTCATCAGTAGTGTAAAGTAAGGCAGCCGATGCTATTACATCAATCTTTCTTGCCGTGGAGTCCGAAGCAGAAGCGGTTTGCATGAGTGCCGGTCGGCTGCTACCTGAGTTTTCGTCTACCGAATTGAAGTTGAAACCTTCTAAAACTAAGTATCCTGTTGGGGATCCTTTTTTCTTGCACTAACCGATGTCAGAAAAATTTAATTGTCTCGCCTGTGGAAAGCAAATACCACACCGAGACTTCCACTCTTACTGCGTCATTTGTTTAGGCCCAGACCACGACGTCCCCCGTTGTCGCTTCTGTGCTTTGCTCAACACCAGAACTATCAGTCGTCGGGCCCTTATTGTAGCCGGATATTTTCGCTTACAGTCCTCGAATTCTGATATGGCTTCGGTAAGCCATCTGACAGCAGATCTTCTGAAAAAACGTAAAGATAAAGACAGACCGCACAGGTCCAAACCTACCAACGATGCTTCCATTAAGCTAATCGTCAGTCCTCCGGTACTCAGTGAGGCGCTTTCGCAGCCCCTGATGCCCGCTTCAGTTGATTCGCAGGCTGCTACCAAGACCCTTTCGGAGTCTGGTATGCCGCAAAACTCTTCTTCGACTAAGGATCCTGCGGTCATCTCTACTTTGGATGGGTCCGGATCCGCTGATCAGGCACCGGCTTCAGAGGAAGTTCTTCGCACTACTGAAACTCGACACAAACAGACGTCTTCTTTCGCAACTACTGTTCTTTCAAAAATGACCGAGTTTCTTAGGCCCAGAGTTTGTACCACACTCAAGAAACCGACCCACTGTCAGGCACCTGCGACTTTGCCTCAGCCTCAGATGCTTAAAATGGCATAAGACCTTTTCATACTGATCAGAGGAAGCCAAGCTACCACCTCCAAAAGGAAAAGAGATCTGTCCCCTGTAGTTTTATCTGAACAAGGATCAGATGAATCTGATGCATCTGACTATGAAAACATGCAACCCCTCTCCACTTATGAGGATTCTGATGCAGAGGACGCCATTCTTTCAGCCTCTCCCCCAGAGGATTTTTCCTTTGGGGGAACCCTGCATACTTTAAGGGAGCATTTCCAATGGGAGAGCCAGGGCTACCATCAGTCTAAAAAGAGACTCAGGGAATTCCTAGATCTTCCACAACACAGGCCCTTGGCCATCCCCCCAGTCCTGGATGTTGAGGACGATGTTTTCCATGAATCCAGCTTGCCTCCTGCTCCCAGAAAACCTGACCGGTACTATAGAGTCCCTGAATCACACAAATATCTTTTTTAAAAATCCAACAGCTGACCCTGAGGTCATTTCTCAACGGCCAAAAGGGATTAAAGCAACCTCTGCTAAGAATCCCACCCCGTCAGACAGGGATTCCCGAGCATTGCACAGATTGGGTAAAAAAGTATACACCTCAACAACACTTGCTGTCAGGGCACTAAATTGTTAGTTCCATATGCTGAAATTTCAGCAACATACCCTGAAACTCTTTAAACAAAAATGTCTTCCTTTCTTGCTTGGGCAGAATCTAAAGATTTACAAGATTTAATGCATTCTGCAAGTCAAGTAACTAAACACACTTTGCACTGTGGGTTTTGATGCCCTACAAGCTTCTTGCAAGGCAGCAGTCACTGATTCTGTCATTAGAAGACATGCATGGCTTAAGGAACAACCCCTGCCAGACCATGTCAAATCTAAATTGGTGGCTTCCCCCCTTGCACAAAGATAACTTATTTGGCACTAAGGCAGAAGAGGTCTTAAAAAGATGGAAGAAAAAGCAAAATCTATGCAAACTGTTAAGGATTTCTTACAGTTCCAGCCCCCTAGGTTCAGCAGGCATTCTCTCTCCAAGCACTGGTCCTTTCCTGCTCTGAGTAAACCGGCCCAGCCTAGGCCCAGAGGAAATAGACCTCCCAGGGAATGCAGACATCTAAGCAGCGGACTACCTCCACTTCAAAACCAGGGAGTTCTAAGCAACCCCCTTATGTAAAGAACTCACAGTGACTCACCACCTCCCCTCTGCCCACCCTCACTTACCCCATGGAGGAAAACTCTCCTTTCACTCAAGCACCTGGGCCACCATTACCAAGGACCAATGGGTTCTGAACTTTGTGACTTAGGGATACAAATTTTCCTTCCACACCCTTCCAACCCAAAAAGGGTTCCCAGATCTACCACCAAATCAGTGGGCATAGGCTCAAAAGCAAACCCTTTCCCTGATCTCTATGAGGGCAGTAGAGCAGTTCCTGCAGAGCAGATAGGCCACAGTTTCTACTCCAGACATTTTCTAGTGCCCCAGAAAAGAGGGCACCTGGAGCCCTATCCTCAATCTATCCATTCTATACACCTTCCTGGTGATCCCAAAATTCAAAATGCTCACACTCCAGCAGCTGCTACCTATGCTGTCCAAGGACACTTGGCTAGCCACCCTAGAGGCCTACCTCCACATTCCAATCAGGGAATCGTGCAGAAAATATCTCAGCTTCAGGGCAGGATCTCCACACTTTCAGTTCTCTGCGCTTCCCTTTGGCTTATCTTCTGCTCCCAGAGTTTTCACAAAATGTCTGGCTCCGGCTATTGCTTTTTGCAGACAAAGAAATATTCAAATTTACCCATACTTAGACGACTGCCTTATTCAGGCAGACAGCCAGGAAAAGCTGTGCAAGCACCTGGCCTTTGTAAAGATCCTACTAACCTCCCTAGGGTGCACAATCAATGAAAAGAAATCCAAACAGGTGCCCACCCAAAGGATAATCTTCCTGGGAGCAAGTCTGGACACAGCATCCCAGATGGCATACCTTACACCAGAGAAATAAATTTTCCTGACAGCCTACTTTTCTCAACTAGCCACCAGGCCCCAGCTATCTGCAAGGAAGATCCTTCATGCTCTGAGGTTCATGCCATCTTGCATACTTCTCATTCCGTATGCCAGACTGCAAATGAGGAAACTTCAGTGGTACCTAAAGAGCCTTTGGTGTCAACACTCTCAAGGCCTGGAAACTCTTCTACCTAAAATTCTTTGCCTCTGAAAGGATTTTCTTTGGTGGGCAACAACATGCTACCACAACAAGGAACTGCCCTTCTCCCCACCCCCCACGCCACCCAGACCCTCACCACAGACTACAGTTGGGGGTGCACACCTGGATGGAAGGTGCATACAGGACCAATGGAGCACACAGCAAACCCCTTTGCACATCAGTCTAAAAGAGATGATGCCTATGCAGCAAGTCTTGATAGCTTTCAGACCCTTTCTCTCTCCAGGGGTTCTCCTGATCAAAACAGATAACACCACTGTGAATGTGATACATCAACAAGCCGGGAGTGACTCACTCCTACCCTCTATGCAGGCTGGCCATGACCCTTTGGCACACAGCCTCTTCTATGCAACTACACCCGTTAGCACAATACTACCAGGCTCTCTGAACTCTCTGGCAGACCAGTTAAGCAGAAATCTTCTGGACCCACACAAGTGGCAACTCAGCAGAAGTACGTTCTCCGTAATAACTCAGAAATGGGGAACCCCGAAGGTCAACCTCTTTGCCTCCCACACCAACCATCAGCTCAGCAAATTCTGCACCAGGGAGCATCACTGCATGGATTGGAAAGTGGATGCCCTGTCCTTCTCCTGGGACAATCTATCAGTCTATCCTTTCCTCCCCTACCTCTCATCCCCAGGTACTACTCAAAATAAGGGAGGAAAAACTAAGGACCATCCTTATAGCTCCAGACCGGCCCCAACAACACTAGTACCCCTTGCTGCGCAGCCTGTCCTCCGCTGCCTCCATGGCATCTTCCTCGGATTCCAAACCTCCTGACCCAGAGGGAAGGGGAATTCATACATCCCCAATTCCAGACACTTAGTTTGGCTGCTTGGCTTATTCCCTAACCAATCTGCCATCCTCAGTAAACAGGTTCTGGATGTTATCCGTGAGGCCAGATGTCCTAGCACCAGAAAATTTTATGCAGATAAATGGAAAAGATTCTGCACCTGGATCCAGGCTAAGGGAGCCAATACGGCACAGCCCTCCATCCCTCTCATCCTGGCCTACTTAGCTGACCTACTACACAGTGGCATCACTTTCTCCTCTATAAAAATTAATGCTTCTGCTATTTCTGTTCATTTTCCCACTGAGCATCCCCCTTTTCTCACACCCTTTGATCAAACAGTTTCTCAGAGGGGCTAGCAACATGAGCCCCCCCCTCCCCCCCCCCGAGGGGCACCAACACCAGCTTGGAACCTTAACTTTGTCTTGGAAAAGCTCACCCTGCCCTCTTTCGAACCAGCTTCTTCTGCAGAGTTAAAATTTCTCTCCTGGAAGGCAGCATTCCTTCTGGCCATCACATCAGCAGAAGAGTCTCTGAGCTACAAGCACTCATGGCTGTGGAACCCTTCATCTTCCATGCAGACAGGATATCCCTCAGAACTAACCCATCCTTCATGCCCAAGGTGGTGTCCAGTGTGGTTCTCAACCAATTCATTCATTTGCCCACCTTCTTTCCTAATCCCCAGAACAAGGGGGAAAGGATGCTTCACTGTCTAGATGTGCACAGTCAGCTCAGATTCTATCTGGATAGGACCAAATCCTTCAGAAAGTCTGATCAATTGCTAGTTAGTTTTGCTACAGGGGCAGAAGGCAAAGTCATCTCCAAGCAAACCGTCTCCAAATGGATAGCACACTGCATCCATTTCTGCTACAAACAGCTTGGAAAGCCTCACCTCAAGGGGGTCAGAACACACTCCACCAGAGCAGCCTCCACCTCTGCAGCTTTCCTCAGAGGAGTCCCCATCAGGGACATCCTGGAGGCTGCCACCTGGACATCTGTTTACACTTTTACCAAGCATCACCACCTGCCCGTCTTCTCCAAATCCAGGGTAGGGTTTGCCTCTGCAGTCTTGCAGGGCATCCTAGCCAGCCCCTAGTTTCCTTGACTGCCTCCACCCATTTCCTCAGCTTTGGGAATCTACCCAAATGTGATAATTGCAACAGTGAAACATGAAGAACATAGTACAGTTGTGTACACTTACCATAAATGTAGATGTTGGAGTGTATTCACTGTTGCAGTCCTGGTTTCCCTCCCTCCATCCCCCTTTATTCTCTTTCTCCTTGTATTCCCATTCTTTGCTGATGTCCTTCAAGAATGCAACTGCAGTCATAACATATGGGTTGTCCTGCCTCAGGCAGCCCTCGGTCGGCCGAATTCCAACGTCTGGGTCCGGCGTCGGCTGGTGTTGCCTCCTCTCCGACGTCACAACGGCTGGAGTATAAAGGCATCGGCCGACACCATCTTCTTCAGTCTTTCTTGCCGCGCGGTGCCCGAAGCAGAAGCAGTTCGCAAGTGCCGGTCGGCCATGCTCCTGTGTTTTCAGTACCGAAGTCATCTAAAAGCTAAGTACCCCGTTGGGGAACATTTATTCTTGCCTCAGCCGATGTCAGAACAAATTGAGAAAGTTAATAATTGTTTGTCTTGCGGTAAACAAATACCTCATAAGAACCAAGGAACCAGTGGACACCAACTCGAACGTTGAGAATAAAAACTCTGATTTATTGACCCAAGATAGTGGTTATTAAAATCCTTGAAGTGTGTTAAATCGCATACACTTTTCGTCACAAAGTACACTGTGACTTCTTCAGAAGGCAAACGTATGTTTGCCTTCTGAAGAAGTCACAGTGTACTTTGTGACGAAAAGTGTATGCGATTTAACACACTTCAAGGATTTTAATAACCACTATCTTGGGTCAATAAATCAGAGTTTTTATTCTCAACGTTCGAGTTGGTGTCCACTGGTTCCTTGGTTCTTTTCTCCAGTTTGTGTTGCTGTGTGTTCTAAGAAATGCCTCATAAGGACTTCCATTCTCTCTGCCTTCCCTGCCTGGGCCCAGACCACAACGTCTCGGCCTGTGCTGCCTGTGCCTACTTTAATAAGCGCACTCTCAGGCGCCGGGCAGAATTCGCCGAGGACTTCTTCGGTGAATCTTTCGCGTATATCATGCCGTCGGAACTTCCGACAACCCAAGGACCGGGGCCGACATCCTCGGCCCGCGTCCACTACCGATGTTTCTCCTAAACCCTCTACTAGCGCTCCGGCTCCTTCGGAAGTGGTAAATCTACCGCTCCAGGCTGACGACACAGCGCTAACACGACCTTCGGTCTCGGAGACCTCTCCGGTGCCGGTTGTTGATTTTCCTCCGGAAACCGAAGTTCTGGATCTACCTGACACCATTCCTGTGGACAAGGTAACGCCTGCACGTGGGGCTGCTAGGCCTCCTGTTTCCATGTCCATCAAGGCCTTTGCACGTGCTAAGGCCGCCAGTCAGGTCAAGGCCCATCCTAAACCTGCCCAGGCCCCTTCCTCTGATAAGCAGATCATGTCTCTGGCTGCAAATCTTATTTCCCTTATCAGGGGGTCTCAGCCTCATCCGGACAGGGGTTCTCAGCCACCTGCAGAGAAAAGGCCTAGAACTGAGCAGGCGGACGACCTCTCCTCGGATGAAGCCTCTGGGGATTCTGAGCATTCTGACACTCAAGAAGAACCCTTCCAGGCCTACGAGGACTCTGATGCTGAGGAATCTATTCCCTCTGCCTCCCCTCCAGAGGATTTCTCATTTGGGGAAGTTCTGCATTCCATGAGGGAACATTTTCAATGGCAGGGTCAGGAATTCTCTGACTCCAGTAAAAGGCTTCGTACTTTCCTCAAGCTCCCCCAGCACAGACCTCTGGCTATCCCTCCAGTTATGGATGTTTTGGATGATGTTTTCTCTGACTCCAGTGCCAACCCTGACTCTCTTCCTCCTGCTCCTGTCAAGCCGGACAGATATTATAGGGTCCCTGACACTCACAAGCACCTTTTAAGGCCCACTCTGTGGATCTAGAAACTATTTCACAGGGCCCCAAGGGGGTGGCTTCCTCCTCTGCCAAAACCCACTGCCAGCTGACAGAGAAGCAAGGTCCCTGGAGAGATGGGGTAAAAAAGTATACACCTCTACTACCCTAGCCATGAGGTCTCTTAACTGCCTTTTTCACATGTTTCAGTACCAAGATTTTCTCCTGGATGGTTTACAGAAAAAGGTAGCCTCTTCTGAGCCTATTGATAAAAAGGCACTGCAGGATCATATACATAGCACTCAGCAGGTTAATAACCATTTTCTGCAGTGTGGTTATGATGCACTGGAAGCTTCATGTAGGGCAGCTATGACTGGGGCTGTAATACGTAGACATGCTTGGTTGAAGGATCAATCTTTGCCTGACCATGTTAAAGTAAAGTTACTGGATGCACCTTTGGAGAAACAAAAGCTTTTTGGTGCTACTGCACAAGATGTATTGAAATCCATAGAGGAAAAAGCAAAGTCAGTACAGACAGTAAAGGATTTCCTTCAGGTTCAGCCACCCAGATTCAGCAGAAACTGGCCCTCAAAGAATTGGTCCTTCCCCGGCTCTGACAAGTTTCAAAGGGGAAAAAGCAGACGAGCCAGGGGTAGAGGACAACACCGAGGATCTTACAGGGGCCGCCAATGGCAACCTCCAAATCAAAGAAGTGGCGCAGACAGTTCAGCTGCACCACAGGGGCAATCACAATGACTTCACTTTCGTACCGCCTACAAAGGTTCAAAGAGAAGCACCTTTGGGCGGAAAATTAGCCTTATTCTCACAAAACTGGCATATCTTAACCAAAGACAATTGGATTCTGGATTTGATAAACAAAAGCTACAGATTCCACTTCCACACATTACCAATAAGACAAGGCATGCCAAACCTGCCACGTCATCAAAGGGCAGAGGCACTCTCTCAAGTTTCCAAGCTATTAAGTATAAAAGCAATAGAAAGGGTTCCTACTCAGGAGCAAGGCCAGGGATTTTATTCACGACTGTTCCTTGTTCCAAGAAAAGAAAACAAATGGAGACCCATACTGGACTTGTCAAATCTAAACACTTTCCTCATTGTGCCAAAGTTCAAAATGCTGACGTTGCAGCAGCTTCTTCCCATGCTGGGCAAGGGGTCTTGGCTGGTCACTCTGGACCTCAAGGTGGCATACCTGCATGTCCCAATCAGACAAAGCTGCAGAAGATACCTCAGATTTCTTGCAGGAACAGAGCATTATCAATTCTCAGCATTGCTGTTTGGCTTGTCTACTGAGCCCAGAGTGTTCACGAAATGCCTGGCATCAGTAGTGGCACACTGCAGACAGCAGGGGATTCAAATCTACCCCTACTTGGACGACTGCCTCATACAAGCAGACAACAAACAAACCTTAAAAGGGAATTTGGACTATGTCATGCATCTGCTGCAGGCCTTGGGATACACAGTCAACATTCAAAAGTCAAAATGACTACCCTCCCAACAGATTACATTCCTAGGAGCCAAACTGGACACGGAAACACAAATAGCCTACCTCACAGAGGAAAAACAGCAGCATTTACCAGAGTACTTCAAAGGCCTAGCAAGGTTTTCCCAGCTGACTGCAAGGAAAATCCTGCAGGCCCTGGGTTTCATGGCATCTTGTATTCTTCTGATACCTTTGGCAAGACTTCATATGAGAAAGCTGCAATGGTATTTAAAAAACTTATGGTCTCAACACAGTAACAGCCTAGAGGACATAATCCCACTAATTCCATGCCTGCAGAAGGAATTTCTATGGTGGGCTCAAGCCAGTCAACTAAACAAAGGCATGTCTTTCAACAGACCTCAAGCAGGCCAAATGATCACAACAGATGCCTCAGACCATGGATGGGGGGCGCACATGGAGGCCAGATGAATTCAAGGTCTATGGACACCAAAGGAAAGACATCTGCACATAAATCAAAAGGAGATGTTGGCAGTGATACATGCCATTGAGACTTTCGAAAAATCACTACAAGAAGGACATTTGCTAATAAGGACAGACAACACCACTGTCATGTGGTACATAAACAAGCAGGGAGGCACTCATTCTTATCCCCTCTGCAGACTAACATTGCTTCTCTGGGAAAAATCCCTGAGCCTGAAGATACACTTACAATCCCAGTTTGTACCAGGCAAGGACAATGTACTGGCGGACAATCTGAGCAGAAACTTCATGGATCCACACGAATGGATGTTGCACCCTCACATTTTCTCTCAACTGACAAGGACATGGGGAATACCGGACGTAGATCTTTTGCTTCCCACCTAAATCATCACCTGGAAAAGTTCTGCACAAGGACTCATCACCCTCTAGCTTGGAAAATGGATGCTCTCTCCTTCAGCTGGAATTCTCTGAAATTTATGCATTCCCTCCTCTGCCTCTGCTGACCAAGGTGATACTGAAAATAAAGGCAGAACAACCAACAGGCATCTTGATAGCGCCAGACTGGCCAAGGCAACACTGGTACCCACTGCTATTGACCATAACTCGGACCAAACCATGGCCTCTGACCCTATGGCCCCTGCTCCTAACGCAACACAATTACAGGACTTTACATCAAGACCTGAAAACATTGCATCTGACAGCCTGGAGAATTCCATGACTTCAACACCTAACTCTCTCTCCAAATCTGTTCAAGAGATCTTGCTGGAAGCACGCAGACCTTCCACCAGAAAAACCTATTCAGCCAAGTGGAAAAGATTCAGCATCTGGAATGCCAAAAATGGTCAGGACACAGAACTACTGTGTATTCCTCAGATATTGGAATACTTGGCAGAACTGTTTCATACTGGACTCTCATACTCCTCAATAAAGATTCATGCCTCAGCAATCTCAGCAAAATACAACTGTGATCCTCCAGTGTTTTCGCATCCTCTGCTAAGACAGTTTTTAAGAGGGATAAAGAATATCAAACCTCCCAGAAAACAGCCAGTACCTGCATGGGACCTCAACTACGTGTTGGAAAAACTAACTCTTCCTCCCTTTGAGCCAGCAGCATCCTCAGAAATGCAATTTCTTTCATGGAAGACGGCCTTCTTATTGGCAGTCACTTCTGCAAGAAGAGTTTCGGAGATACAGGCACTCATGGCAGTGTCCCCCTTCCTCATTTTTCATCAAGACAGAGTCTCTTTAAGAACCAATCCTACATTCATGCCAAAAGTTATTTCCATGGTGTCTCTAAATCAAGCTATTCATCTGCCTACATTCTTCCCCAATCCTCAAAATAGGGGGGAAAAACTACTGCATACTTTAGACATACACAGACAACTACGCTACTACTTGGACAAAACTAAGGCCACCAGAAAGTCTGACCAGCTGTTTGTAGCTTATGCTGCTGGAGTACAGGGGAAGGCAATCTCCAAACAAGCAATTTCAAAATGGATTGGACATTGCATCAGATTTTGCTATTCTTTTCATGGAAAAGGTGTGCCAGCCAATATTAGGCCACACTCCACCAGAGCTATAGCCACTTCCACAGCTTTCCTAAGAGGAGTGGCAACAAAGGACATTTTAGAGGCTGCTACATGGAGCTCCTTGCATACATTTACCAAGCACTACCACCTGCCATTATACTCCAGATCCCGAGCAGGCTTTGCTTCGGCAGTCCTGCAGGGGATTATAGCTACACCATCCTTATCATAGATCCTTCCACCCCCAGCTTGGCTATGGTATTCAACCCATATGTTATGACTGCAGTTGCATTCTTGAAGGACATAGTACAGTTTTGTACCTACCATAAATGTAGATGTCCGATAGATATGCAACTGCAGTCAGATTTTCCCACCCTCCTACCCCTCTGTATCCTTCTTTTTGGGTCACTACCCCTATTCCCTTCAGCTGGGGGTATCTCCTATGATGTATCTGTTTATTACTGTTGTGCATGCTTGGGATTATTTTTTATCCATTTACAAAATTTAGCCTTCCTAAGTGGGCACCTGACATCTGGGGCAAGAAACACTGAAGAAGATGGCGTCGGCCGATGCCTTTATACTCCAGCCGTTGTGACATCGGAGAGGAGGCGACACCAGCTGACACCGGACCCAGACTTTGGAATTCGGCCTACCGAGGGCTGCCTGAGGCAGGACAAACCCATATGTTATGACTGCAGTTGCATATCTATCAGACATCTACATTTATGGTAGGTACAAAACTGTACTTTCTCCTTCCCTTACAAGGGACATATTGGTATTTATTTTCCATTGGTGGGGTTCTTCCACCTGAACTTGGCCTCCTACTTTGGGGGCTCCTGACAGGTTAGGGCAAGAGAAACTGATGTAATGGCATCGACTGCCTTACTTTATACTACTGACGACCTGACGTCAGTCCTTAAGCAACAGCAACTGACTCAGAAATACTTAAGTCTCTGGTATTCGGGCCAGCTGACGGCTACCCTAGCAGGGATAACCCAAATGTGATGACTGCAACAGTGAATACACTTGAACATCTACATTTATGGTAAGTGTACACAACTGTACTTTGTTTTTATATACTATTTATTTCAAGAATATTCTTTTTGGTACTACACTGAACTCATGAACTTTCTATGTATATATTTGAAAGTTCTCATTTGCTACCTGTTTTTTGTACAGTACTTTGAAGAGCTTATGCAATGTAAACATTCTCTCACAGTTCTTGTAGTCACCTTGCAGGAATGCATATTTTTTATCTAAGAATACTTCATGCTTTTGACAACTAATGATGTTAGACTAATTGGTTCCCATGTTTACATGAAACTTATGTTACAAGTTACATGCATACCTGCTTCTGTCTTTGTAAACACTATACAGTTTATTTTGCTTTACCTTTGTCCATTAAACACATTACAGATCCAAGTACCCATAGTAAAGGGGGAGCTAAATCTACTAGAAGGTATATGTTGAAATTTCATTGTTTACTTTTAACACTGAAATAGCTTTATAAATTCTTAACTTATTTTTATATTATATTATAGCCGCTGGAACGGGCGGCCACGGTGGTGCAGTGGTTAGCATTGCTGCCTCACAGCAAGAGGTTCTCCGGTTCGATCCTCGGCTGGGGTGCCTTCTGTGCGGAGTCTGCATGTCCTCCCTGTGGTCGCGTGGGTTTCCTCCGGGTGCTCCGGTTTCCTCCCACATCCCAAAGACATGCTGCAGGTGGATTGGACACTCTAAATTGGCCCTAGGTGTGCGTGTGAGTGTGCCTTCTGTGGAAGGTTGGGCGCCGGGCTGGCAACTCGACACCGTAAAACTCCATTGTCATTCAATGTGCGGACAAGGTGATCCGCTGTGGCGACCCCTAACCGGGAAAAAGCCGAAATAAGAAGAAGATTATAGCCGCTGGAACCTTTTAGGACTGATTTTTTTTTTTTTTTTTTTTTTTGACAGAAATGCATAGTTTCCATCTCAATTCAATTTTAAGAACGTGGTATTTGGAATTTCAGAGGGCTTACCTGACTAACCTTCATATTTTGCTGTTTGTATTACAGACACAATAAAATTATAAAACAGTATGTTCGTGACTGTTCACTTTGAAAAGTGACATCATGACAAAGAATGTCTTAACTTTTATTTATACATTTAAATTCTAATATTTAACAGTAGTATGTGCTATACTTTGTATATATGGCTACACTCATTGCATTCTTGGCAGTATTAACTTTATGCATCCTGATAAATTTGATACTGCTTTGGAATTCTACCCAAAGTGTTATGTTTTTGTTGTTACAGACAGTGTAGAGTAGTACAGCTATGTGCAAAGTATTTACTCTAACGGCAGATGTTCAGTGTATTTCAGCTGTTGCAGTAATGATAAATTCTTGGAATTTCTATTGCAGAATGACCTCATACTGGCCTGCATTCCAGAGCTTTGCATCCTTCTCACTCCTGGCTGTAAGGATGACAGCATGTCAGTAGTGTAACAATTGTCATTTTTGTTTCTTTCCTGCTGTAGTGTGAGTGCAGGTCAATGCATTTTTGTGTTATTGGTCATTAGTCCAACAGTTTGTCCTCACTTCCAGAATTTTCAGGTAAGTACACCCCACTGTGGAAGACTCTTATCTCTTTGATTATTGTGTGCAGGATTATACCTTTTGTACTTTTGGGAGCATCTGGTGTAGACATCAGAAGTTTAGAGTTTCTAGGGACATTTCATGTAGGGCGCAGATCCTACATAAAATCTTCCACATCCAGTGTTTATTTGCAGCCTAAGCATGATATCTCTAACTCTCCACATTGCACTCACTTTGACCAGGTGACTTTTAAGCAGAAGCCTTTCCAAAACTATTTCAGCCAGAGGGTGCTGCATACCTTGACTAAGGTTGCCATGGTGTCAGCCAAGTGTACTGTGGATGTCCTAAAAAAAATCTACCAAAATAAAAAATAGGAGGGAGGATTCCTCTCAAGAATGTTGTAAAGAAGTAGGACAATATCCATTTAGATGCTGAAGGACCTCCCTTAGCTTGAGGGCATATGATCCTGTGAAGTGATTTTGCAGCCCTGACCCTGATGGCAAGAGACTGGTCCAAGACTTCTGGTGTTTCTGCTCAAGCCATCACTGCATACTTTGACAATGGTACATCCCCCAATGAAGAAATCATGTAATCAGTTGGTCAGGACACCACCTTGTGAAAAACATTGTTCAGAATTACATATCTTGATTTCTGTGGGTGAGAGCAGTATCCCCTCTTTGTTGGCACGTGAGGACATTGTAGGTTTTAAGCCTGAGGTTGCTCTGAGGGACTTCAAAGGTGGCCACTCCCAAATCCATCCTCAGACATCCAAGCAGGGGACATCCACTCATCTTGCCTCAGCATGAGCTGGGTAGGTCTTAATTTCTTTATGCTTTCCAGGCTCCCTCCAATAACTTGATGAAGTTGGATTAGGATTTTGAACACTTTTTGAGAACATGCAGCCATATTCAGAACAGGAGAATGTGGGGGAGGCCATAGTCTTAAGAGAAGAAGAAACCCCTGTCCAAAGGAATTAGATTCCCGACTCAGAGGTTGAACTTGGCGTTTGAAGAACAGATGTCTTCCTCTTCAAGTTATGAGTCAGACACTGTGAGAATACCTTAATTCCCTACTCCCATTCCCCCCAGCCCCCAGAGAGAGGATTTTTTAAAATTTGTTTATTACAGTCAGCAGTGTAAAGTATTATTTCAAATGGGAATCTTGAGATGCAGGGACTCACTGGGCTTACTTGAGCCAAAACTCTTACCAGTATCTCCAGTGATAGAAGCCTTGGTGGGTACATTTAATGGGTTATCCTTAGAGTCAGTCTTCCAACTCATGTTGTCTGGAAACCATATTTCTGATCCAGCCATAGTGTTCATGGATGCCAGTGAGAGGTCTGCTAGGGATCAAACAAGGAACCCCTTCCCTATAACAGGGAAAGCAAACTTCTGGACTGCTTTGGGAAGAAGTCTGCACCTCTGCAACCCTAATCATCAGGGTTCTTAACTGCCACACAGGACAAAGCTGAGGAGATTACCAGACAAAGTCCTGAGAAATTCAGTGCTAGGATTGTGCAAGCTTTCTTCCCAGGTAGCAAAGCATTCCATCAGATGTGGCTATGTTTCTATTGAAGCATCCTGTAGGGGGTGGCACATTGGATCAGTGACTGGGAGACATGCTTGCCTGATGGCCACCCCCCCTTACCAGACCATGTTGAAGCTCAACTCCTCAGTGCCTTGTTTGAGCCGGCGTTGCTTTTTGGCCCCAGTAAAACAGTTTTTTTAAAAAGCTGATGGAGAATGGCAAGATTATGCAGTCAGTGAAGCAGTTGCTTCAGTAGATATACCACAAAAATATGGTTCTTTTCTGTAGAGGCATAACAATTGAAAACAGCTTAGGGGAGGAGAACCAACTACAAGAAAAATGGCAAGACTAAAAGGGAAGATTATAAGGACCCTAAGAGACCTTGAGAGGGGAACAGCTGTGACTCAGCAGGGTTTACCATTCCTCCCACCTCCCATCCCTTTAACTCACCTGCCCCCCCCCCCCATCCACCAACCAAAAAGTGGATATCTAGCTGTAACTTTCTTTTTTAAGTGGTGGAAAACAATCATGAAAAACATCTAGGTACTGGAAGTCATAGGCCAGGGGTATAAACTGCAGTTCATAAAAGTCTAAATAATCTCTTAAGTGTCCACAGAGTAGGGAAACTTATTACCACCGGTATTACAAGAACCCTTGTGGCAAGGGACCATTGATTGGGTACCACAACCAGAGGAAGACTTTTTTTTTTTATTCATGACTATTCCTAGTTCAGAGAAAGGCTAGCCTTTGATCTGCCAAAGCCGAACAAGTTAGCAAAGGTCCCAAAGTTCGCAATATTAACCTTGTAAGCTGCCTGGTCTCTCCTCCTCTTCCATGCCTTCTTGGTTACATTGTTCCAAAGAATGTCTCTGTTCTCATACCCATCACCAAAGTGTTCAAGCTTTACCTCAAATTCCCAGATCCAATTTACCTTCTTGCCCTTTGGTTTATGTACTGCTCCCAGGGTGTTGACAAAATACCCATCACCAGTAGCTGCCTTTTCAAGAATCAAAGGTCTTCACATGTACCTATACGTGTTACAGGCAATAATGAAACTCGAGAAGCCCTGCAGTTCACCCTTTCATGCACTAAGACTTGAGGCTTGCTTCTGACAGCTGCAAAAATTTTGCACAATGGCACCTCTTCCAGCAGCTTGGGCAACATATGCCTCCTCCATCAGCTGCAAAGTTCTATTTCCCCAAACCTTTCCTCCAATCCTTCTTTTCAGGGTGTTGCAAAACGTAATGAAGGACTAGACAGAAAAGGGTACTGATGGCTTCCTTTCAGCCAACACAACACTGGTTGTCTTTCCTAATGATTATGGTAAGGGCAAAGTCTTTTATGCTACCTTGAGACATGAACCGTATTTTTTAAACCCCTTTATTAAGTTATCATTTAAGACATAGGCAAATGTACATTAACAGAAAAGAAAACAAACCAATTTAACATTTTCCATTTAAATACAATATATATCACATGTATTGTTTTTTTTTCTTTTGCTACCATCAGTCCAACATTACAAAAAGTTGCTGAATTCCTGCATTCCATTAAACTTTACTCCTCCTCCTGAGCATTATGTATGTATTGTTCCCACAATTTTCATTTACTTCTATGTAATTTGTTCCTTCCCTTTTCTAAAGAGTCCTCTTCTAGTTTTTATCTCTTTTATAATATTCAGTACCTCAAGTACAGTTGGTATAGACGATGATTTCCATTTTCTAACAATTGCTTGGCAGCTAATAGAATTAAACTTAATAAGGCCTTACTATGTCTAGGCCTTACTATGTCTAGGCAATTCCGATCCTTTGTCCTATCTCAAAAGAGCACCCCAGCACTACCAGGTTATACCTCATACCATAGTTTTCGGCCCCAAAACTTGGACCGAACCACAAAAGGAGGGGGGAGTATCAATATTCGTCAAAGATACCCACACCTCCAGGTTGGTGGCACAGCACGAAGCATCAGAGACTATCCATGTGCAACTAACTGTGGGTAAAACTGCCTTCCAGTTTATAGCCTGCTACAGACCACCCTCCCAAACACAGGAACCCCACTTGGCCTTCCTGAAAATACTGGAAAATATGAAGGTCTCTCCAAACACCATTATATTTGGTGACTTCAACTACCCAAACATAGACTGGGAGCATTACTCTAGCTCCAACACCCTAGCCCAAAGGTTCCTAGAATTTATAAACTCAGATGCTATGGAACAACTTGTTACCACTCCCACAAGAGGGGAAAACATACTGGACCTGATCATCACCAACATGGGGACACTATGCTCCAGACCAGAAGTGTATCCCTCACTGGTAAGATCAGACCATAAACTAATCTCACTGGATATTCACATCCCGACCCCACCCCCTGCCCAGAAAACCACAGTGAAAAACTTCTCTAAAGCAAATTTCACGCCTCAAAACCGAGGCGAAATCCTTCAAAGCCCCGGCCTGTGGAAAATACAGCCCAGACCTCAGAATCCTTTATAAACGCATTCTATGAACACCTTCAGGAATGCATGGATCATGCAATCCCAAATAAAACCAAGAACCAATCCTCCAAAGGCAGACGTCCTGTCTGGTGGACCCCAGCCATAAACAAACTATACAATAGAAGGAGGAAGCTACTACATGATAGAGCAAAATCCCAAAAAGGGAAGGCATCTCTGATCAGTATTAGCAAAAAACTACGGGCACTCATAAAATCGTCTAAGGCCAGCTTCGAGAGAAAAATTGCACAGGACACTAAGGATAATCACAAGGCTTTTTTTAGTTATGTTAGGAACCTGGGTGGGAATTCCCAGATATGCTCAGAATTAGTCCAAAATGACAAAAAATACACCGAGCCCACAGACATTACCAACATCCTAGCTGACAGGTTCAGTGCAAACTTCTCCCCCCTCTCCCCACCAAAAGGGCAAATATCTATCCCAACAGAGTGCTGCCCCTGACATCTCAGATGCTCAGGTAAGAGCCGCCCTCTCCAAAGCAAAAAACACAGCATCAATGGGACCAGATGGTGTCCCGGGCTGCGTCCTACATGAACTCCAAGAAGAGCTAAACCCAAACATAAATCTACTGTTCAATCTTAGCCTTACTACAGGATATGTACCCAAAGAGTGGCGTACAGCAACAGTGGTCCCTCTCCACAAAGGATCCTGGAAACTATCGCCCCATAAGCCTGACTAGCTTGGTCTGCAAAGCTATGAAAAGGATCATCATGGACCTCATAAATAAAGATATTGGGGCCCTACAGACACTGGATCCTACCCAGTTTGGCTTTGTTAAGGGCAGATCCTGCCTCTTAAACCTGGTTGATTTCTTTGAAACAGTCACCAAGGCCATTGACGAGGGGAAGGTGGTCCACACAGCCTACCTGGACCTCGCAAAAGCCTTCGATACAATACCCCACTCGGGCATTATAGATAAGCTCACCAACTTAAATATAAACCCCTATGTCACTAGATGGGTTGCAAACTGGCTCAAGGACAGAACCCACATGGTTAGAATTGCTGGAGCCATGTCAGACTCCAAACCAGTTACAAGTGGCGTCCCACAAGGCTCAGTCCTGGGACCTCTCTTGTTCGGTATATATTTCTCGGCAGTACAGGCCAACACAGAAGGACTGTGGCTGACCAAGTTCGCAGGTGACTGCAAACTGGGTGCCATAATCAACTCTCCAGCCGACACAAGCATCCTCCAAAAGGGCCTCATAGAAACAGACAACTGGTGCCAGAGCCATGGCCTCAAGCTAAACGCCAAAAAGTGTATAGTCATACCCTTTGGCAAAAACAAAGTGCCCACAAATTACCACATAGGTGGTAATCCATTAAGTACAGAAGAAGTCATTAGGGACCTGGGGACCCAAGTTGATAGCAATCTCTCATTTGACAACCACGTGGCCAAAGTGGTTAGAAAAACATTTTATATAGCCCACCTAATCATGAAGGGATTCACATCTAGATCAGGGAGGTCATCGCCTCTTTACTCATCCCTCATCAGGCCCATAATTGAGTACAATGCCCCTTTTGGGATGTACCTTACCAGACACCTGCAGCAACTGGAAAGACCCCAAAAGTACCTCACCAAGAGGATCAAAGGGCTCAAACAGATGCCATATGCTGCCCGGTTAAAGAAACTCCAGCTCTACTCAGTGGCATACCGCCTGCTCAGAGGCGATCTGTGCCTGACGTATAAAGCCATGTCCAACCCAGAATTAATGGACATGCTGCACCTCAGAAAATTCCAAATCCCATCGAGCTACACGCTCGAGAGACTTGAACCTCAGCACTGAAATAAATAGGACATGCTGGAGGGACAGATTCATAACCCAGAGGCTCCCTTCACTCTGGAATAAAATCCCAGTCCAGGTTAGGCAGAGTCCCACATTGACTCTCTTCAAGAGGAATCTTGATGAGTGGATGGGAGATCGTAGGTTTACCCCGGCTATCACTTCTGTGTCACTGTTAGACAGAGGCACAGTATACTAACCTCAAAAAACGCATAGCAAAATTAATTTAAAATGGGTGGCGAAAGCCAAACACACTCTGGCTAGGCTTATAAATGCCCTAGGGCAGATAGCCTAGTATGAACCTATGAACCTATTACCTTACTTTTAGCTATTTGCACATTGAATATTTCTGATAGAGTACACTGTAGGGAATTTTTAAAGTCTGCCACCATCTCATAATACTTCAAAGACATATGTCCTCAGTTACGTCTTTCTTCTCCATCACACTTCCCACAATTGATATCTACCTGAGGAAAATTTCTTTGAAATCTGCTTGGGGTATAAAAATACCTATTCTAACACTTCCAAGCAAAGATCCTAAACCTTCTTGACCTGGTTGCATACTTGGGAGACATACATATGCCTTCCCATTGTTTTCTTGTAAATAGTTTTTCCAGATGATGTCCTTCAAGGATGCATCTGCAGTCCTTACAAATGGGTTGTCCTGTCGTCAGGCAGCCCTTCGGTCGGCCGGATTCCAAAGTCTGGGTCTGGCCTCGGCTGGTGTCGCACTTCACCCGACGTCATAGCGGCGGTTCTTCGGGTATAAAGGCATCAGCCGACGCCATTTTCCTCAGTCTTTCTTGCCGCGTGGCGCCCGAAGCTGAAGTTCGCAAGTGCCGGTCGGTCAGAACCAGAGATTACTACTACCGAATACTTCTACTACTATCGAAGACTTCTAAAAAGCTAAGTACCCCGTTGGGGACTCTTTCTTGCCTCAGCCGATGTCAGAAAAAGTGAATAACTGTTTAACCTGTGGGAAACAAATACCTCATAAAGATTTCCACTCTTACTGCTTACCTTGTTTAGGCCCAGACCACGACGTAGCAGTTTGTCTAGCCTGTGCTTCTTTTAACCGACGGACGCTTAGACGTCGGTCGGAATTTGCTGAGGAGTTTTTCGGCTCCGATTTTGCTTACATTATGCCTTCGGATCCTCCGACTACGCAAATATCTAAAAAGCGCAAGGAAAAGGACCGACACTCGCGGTCCGGGGTTTCGGCCCAAACCGCGGGTAAGCCAACCGCGGTGTCTCGGTTTCGGCTGAAACCGAGCAAGCGGTTCTCCCTTCAGCCGAAAACTTACTCCTACGAGGCCTCTTCCAACCTGGTGGAATCGGCTTCTGAAATCCCACCTGCTCTTGCAGTTTCCCAGGAATTATCTGACACTATTCCCTTGGATATTTCAACCCCTGCACGTGGAGCTGCTAGGCCACCTGCAACCATGTCTATTAAGGCCTTTGCCAGGGCTAAAGCAGCTAAATCTACTAAATCTGTGCCTGCTAAGACCCCCTCTCACAGGCCTAGCTCTAGTTCACAAATGCTTAGTCTAGCAGAGGATCTCATTTCTTTGATCCGGGGATCCCAACCTCACCCAGACAGGGCCTCTCACCCACCTCCAGAGAAGAGGCCTAGAGCAGAGCCTCCTGAGCCAGTTTCTACAGATGACTCCTCTGATGATTCAGATAATACAAACCCTCCAGAGGGCCCTTTCTCCCCTTATGAAGACTCTGATGAGTCCATTCCTTCTGCCTCTCCGCCTGAGGAATTTTCCTTTGGGGAAACCATGCATGCTATGAGGGAACAATTTCAGTGGCAGGGCCAGGATTTCTCAGACTCTAGAAAAAGGCTTAGAACTTTTCTGCATTTACCACAACATAGGCCTTTAGCCATCCCTCCAGTTCTCTCTGTTGTGGATGATGCATTTAATGATGCTTGTACTGCTCCTGATTCATTACCTCCGGCCCCTGCTAAGCCCGATAGGTACTACAGGGTCCCGGACACGCATTATCATTTGTATAAGGCTCCTTTTGCAGATCCCGAGACTATCTCCCAGGGACCTAAGGCTGTAGCAGCTACCTCTGCCAAAAACCCCCTCCCCTCTGAAAGGGAATCCAGGTCCTTAGAGAGATGGGGTAAAAAAGTTTACACTTCTGCTACTCTTTCAGCTAGGGACTTGAACTGTCAATTCCAAAAAGCTGTCCTCGGATGAACCATTAGACAAAAAATCTGTTCAGGAAATGGTACATAACATTCAGCAAGTCAGTAACCATTCCTTAAAATGTGGCTATGATGCACTGGAGGCTTCCTTTAGATCAGCCATGACTGGCACAGTTATCAGAAGACATGCATGGTTAAAAGAGCAGGCCTTACCAGAACATGTCAAATCAAAGCTACTAGATGCGCCCATGGACAAGATCAATTTGTTTGGCTCTCCTGCACAACAGGTGCTGAAGAAGATGGAAGAGAAGGCAAAATCTGTCCAGACAGTGAAAGATTTCTTACAGGTCCAACCTCCAAGGTTTAGCAGGAATTGGCCCTCCAAGAATTGGTCCTTTCCAGACACCTCCAGAGCTCAGAGAGGCAGGAATAGGCGCTCAAGAGGCAGAAGTCAATCCAGAGGTGCCTACAGGGGACGCCAGTGGCAGGGTAACAACCAGTGAGGTACAGCCACAGATACAGCCACCACCACTACTACAGGACAATCACAGTGACTTGGCTCTGGCACCGCCTACCAGGGAACAACTAGAAGCACCCTTAGGCGGGAAGCTAGCCTTATTTTCACTAAACTGGCATTTCATCACAGGAGACAAGTGGATTTTGCAGACAATAGACCAAGGTTACAGGTTTCACTTCCATACTCTACCAAGGAAGAGAGGAATGCCAAACCTACCTCCAAATCAAAAGGCAGAAGCTCTAAAACAAATAACTCACTTACTAAGGATGAGAGCTATAGAAAAGGTACCACCTATGGAGCAAGGACAGGGATTTTACTCAAGACTCTTCCTGGTACCAAGAAAAGAAAACAAATGGAGACCTATTCTCGACCTGTCCGCTTTAAACACATTCCTCATTGTTCCAAAATTCAAAATGCTGACTCTACAGCAGCTTCTTCCCATGTTGGGCAAGGAGTCTTGGCTGGTAACTCTAGATCTCAAGGAGGCATACCTGCACGTCCCCATACGACCAAATTGCAGAAGATACCTCAGATTTCTTGCAGGATCAGAGCATTATCAATTCTCAGCATTGCCCTTTGGCTTATCTACTGCGCCCAGAGTGTTCACGAAATGCCTGGCATCAGTAATTGCTCATTGCAGGCTTCAGGGAATCCAAATCTACCCTTACCTGGACGACTGCCTGATACAAGCGGACAACAAAAACAAGCTAACAGAAGACTTGAAAAGGGTCATTTATCTACTGCAAGCCCTGGGATACACAGTCAATATAAAAAAGTCAAGACTGATGCCATCCCAAAGGATAACCTTTTTGGGTGCAGAGCTGGACACATCAAAACAAATGGCATTCCTAACAGTAGAAAAACAGGAACAACTCCCTCTCTACTTCTTGGCATTAACAAAGCAGAACCAGCTAACAGCAAGAAAAGTCCTGCAAGCCTTGGGTTTCATGGCATCCTGCATAATATTGGTTCCACATGCCAGACTGCATATGAGAAAGTTACAGTGGTACCTAAGGAATTTATGGTCTCAGCACAAGCACAGCCTAGAAACCCAAATTCCAATAATCCCATGTCTGAAACAAGAATTCCAATGGTGGGCTCAGGCCTGTCAATCAAACAAAGGACTGCCCTTCCACAACACTCAACCAAGCCAGACCATCACAACGGACGCCTCAGACCTCGGTTGGGGGGCGCACATGCTGGACAAATGCATACAAGGCTTATGGACTCAAGACCAGCTGCACCTACACATAAATCAAAAGGAAATGCTGGCAGTAAAACTGGCAATTCAGACATTCAGACCATTTCTCCAACAAGGCCAACTGTTGATAAGGACAGACAACACCACAGTTATGTGGTACATCAACAAACAGGGAGGCACACATTCGTACCCTCTATGCCGGATGGCAATGGACCTCTGGAATGTGGCCCTGAGCTTCAACATTCAGTTACAAGCAATTTTTGTGCCAGGAAAAGAAAACATTCTAGCAGACTTACTAAGCAGAACTACCACAGATGCCCACGAATGGATGCTGCATCCGGACATCTTCAAAACCATTACAAGAAAGTGGGGACTACCAGAAATAGACTTATTTGCATCCCCACACAATCACCAACTGAAGAAATTCTGCACAAGGACGTACCACCCACTTGCTTGGAAAGTGGACTCCCTATCTTTCAGTTGGAAAAACCTGACAGCATATGCATTCCCACCTCTTCCTTTGATGCACAAGGTGATATTGAAAATCAAAGAGGACCGACCAAGGATCATCCTGATAGCTCCAGACTGGCCAAGGCAACATTGGTACCCACTACTGAGGAGCATGTCTCGGGAACAAATGTGGACTCTACCTCTAGTTCCCTTACTGTTAACACAGAACAACTACAACACCCTGCATCCAAACCTGAAAACACTGCAGCTGTCTGCCTGGAACATTGCATAAGACCAAATAACCCAGATTTATCTCAAAGGGTTAAAGACATTATCTTGGAGGCTCGCAGACCCTCGACAAGAAAAAATTATTCAGCAAAATGGAAAAGATATCACATTTGGAGTACTGCAAAGGGAGAAAATGTGTCACTGGTAAACATAGCCAACATCATGGAATACTTGGCAGAGCTCTTCCACAAAGGCCTGTCCTATTCTTCCATTAAGATTCATGCATCAGCTATTTCAGCAGAATACAACTTGGATCCTCCCGTCTTCTCACATCCTCTGCTCAGGCAGTTTCTGAGAGGAATTAAAAATGTAAAACCACCTAGGAAACCACCATTGCCAGCATGGGACTTAAACTTTGTACTAGAAAAGTTGACACTCCCTCCTTTCGAACCAGCAGCAACAGCAGACTTATAATACTTATCATGGAAAACTGCTTTTCTGCTTGCAATCACTTCAGCAAGAAGGGTATCTGAGCTACAGGCATTAATGGCAGTACAGCCCTTCCTGATCTTCCATCAAGATAGAGTGTCCATGAGAACAAATCCTACTTTTATGCCAAAGGTGGTCTCCAGGGTATCTTTAAATCAAGCTATCCATCTACCTACATTCTTCCCCAACCCACAGAACAGGGGAGAAAGACTGTTGCATACCTTGGATGTACATAGACAGCTACGCTACTACCTGGACAGGACCAAGGGGAATTGAAAAACTGACCAGCTACTGGTAGCATATGCAACAGGGATGGAAGGAAAAGCAATTTCAAAACAGACAATCTCTAAGTGGATAGGAAATTGCATTAGATTTTGTTACTCTTACCATGGAAAGAGAACTCCAGAAAACATCAGACCTCACTCTACAAGGGCAACAGCCACTACCACAGCTTTTCTACGAGGAGTGGCTACCAAAGACATTTTAGAGGCTGCTACTTGGAGCTCCGTGCATACATTTGCCAAGCATTATAATTTACCTTTATACTCCAGATCCCGAGCAGGTTTTGCCACTGCTGTTTTGCAAGGGATCTTAACTACACCATAATCTTATTTCTCCTCCTCCCCCAGTTTGGCTATGGTATTCTACCCATTTGTAAGGACTGCAGATGCATCCTTGAAGGACATAGTACAGTTTTGTACCTACCATAAATGTAGATGTCCGATAGGCATGCATCTGCAGTCAGGATTACCCTCCCTCCTTTCCCTCTGTGGTACTCCTAGGGTATTTGCCCATCTTGTAGCTAGCTGGGGGAATCTATTATGGTGTATTTGTTTGTATATATGTACATACATGCTTATTTTTTGTTTGCTCTCTACTATTTGGAACCATTTGCATTTATCCAAATTTAGCCTTCCTAGAGGGCACCTGGCATCTGGGGCAAGAAACACTGAGGAAAATGGTGTCGGCTGATGCCTTTATACCCGAAGAACCGCCGCTATGACGTCGGGTGAAGTGCGACACCAGCCGAGGCCAGACCCAGACTTTGGAATCCGGCCGACCGAAGGGCTGCCTGACGACAGGACAACCCGTTTGTAAGGACTACAGATGCATGCCTATCGGACATCTACATTTATGGTAGGTACAAAACTGTACTTTCTTCATGTTTCACTGTTGCAGTCATTACATTAGGGCAATCTTCTGGCAGGTTGCCCTCAGTCGGCCTGATTAACAAAGTCTTGGGTCCTGCATTGGCTGTTGTCCCTTCTTCCATGACGTCAGGTCGTCAGGAGTGTAAAACATGCAGCCGACGCCAATTTCATCAGTCTTTCTTGCCGCACAGTGCCCGAAGCAGAAGCAGTTCGCAAGTGCCCGTCGGCCGACCCTTGAAATTTTCATTTTTGAGTTTCAGAACCGAAGTCTTCAACCTAAAGCTAAGTACCCCATTCGGAAAACTTTTTCTTGCTCCTTACCGATGTCAGTAAAAGTTAATAATTGTATTACTTGTGGGAAGCAAATACCTCATAAGGATTTTCATTTGTACTGTATTCCTTGCCTAGGCCCTGACCACAACATGCCTTGCTGTCTGTTTTGTGCTAAATTTAATCAACGCACTATTAAGCATCAGTTTATTTTTGCATCAGAATATTTTGGCTCAAGATTTAACTATCCAGAAATGTCGTCGATTAGCAATCCGACTACCGGAATACCTAAAAACCCGAAAGAAAAAGACAGAGACAGACCGTCGTGGTCCAAAACCGACAACAAAGCTTCTTCTAAGCCAGTCGCCGGTACTCAGTGAGGTGCTTTCGCAGCCCCTGATGCCGCTACTTTTGATTCGCAGGCCTCTACTGAGACCCATTCGGAATCCGGTATGCTGAGAGACACTTTAAGTATTGAACCCGCGGATGTCTCTACCATAGATGGGTCCGGAGCTGCTGAGCCGGCACCAGCTTCTGAGGGTGTTTTCAGGCCTAAAGATTTGTATATTAAACCAACGCCATCTTCAAAACTAAGGCCAAAATCAACTTCTATGTCTAAAAAAAAATGACGCTTGGGCCACGTGCATAGGCCCCTATGCCTAGAAAATAAATGATCAAAATGGCTGAGGATTTAATTACCTTGATCAGGGGTACCCATCCCCCTCCTGCTAAGAGGCTTAGGCAAGGCACTGACTATGACTTTTCAGATCAGGTTTCTATTTCTTCTGCTTCCCCTTCTGATCAGGAATTATCTCTTCCACCCTATGAGGACTCTGATACAGAAGATTCCATACCTTCTGCTTCTCCTGAAGATTTTTCTTTTGGAGAAACTTTGCATACCCTAAGGGAACACTTTCTCTGGGAGAGTCAGGAATTCTCAGAATCCAAAAAGAGGCTTAGGGATTTCCTTCGTCTTCCTCTGCATAGGCCTTTGGCTATACCTCCTGTTCTAGACGTTGTTGATGATTTCTCAGAATCCAGAATGGCTCCTGATTCCCTGCCTCTGGCTCCTAGTAAGCCAGACAGATATTACAGGGTTCCTGACTCCCACAAATTCCTTTTTAAAAACCCTACTGCTGACCCTGAAACCTTTTCTCAGGGTCCCAAGGGTGTTAAGGCTTCTACTGCTAAAAATCCTACCCCTTCTGATAGAGACTCCAGGGCGCTGGATAGATGGGGTAAGAAGGTTTCACATCTGCAACCTTGGCAATCAGGGCTTTAAATTGTCAATTTCAAATGCTTAAATATCAGCAGCATGTCATGGGCTTACTTAAACAGAAAATTATGTTGATTTCTGACTGTGTGGAAAATAGAGTTGCAGGATTTATTGCATTCAGCTGAACAGGTTGAAAAGCATACTTTGCAATGTGGTTTTGATTCCTTGGAGGCCTCTTGCAGGGCCGCTGTAATTGGGTCTGTGATAAGAAGGCACGCCTGGCTCAAGGAGCAAAATCTTGCCTGATCATGTTAAAGCAAAATTGTTGGATGCTCCTTTACAACAGGACAGTCTATTTGGTAATAAGGCAGGAGAAGTTTTGAAAAAGATGGAAGATAAAGCTAAATCTATGCAAACTATAAAAGATTTCATTTCCTGCAAGTGCAGCCATTCAGGTTCAGTAGGCACTGGCCTACTAAGAACTGGTCCTTTCCAGTACCCACCAGAGCCGCTCAGGTCAAACCCAGACATTCCAAAGGCTCCTATTTTCAGTCACAAGGAACTTATAGAACAAAACAATGGGGTGCCCCCACCTCCAAATCTAGAAGTAACAAGCACCAAGCACTTATCTTTTGGCTGCCCCTTTGGGGGAAAAACTGGCACTTCATGCACAAAACTGGCAACTAATTACCCAGGACAAGTGGGTTTTAAGTATAGTATCCCAGGGATAGAGAGTTCATTTCCACACGTTGCCATCCCAAAACGGATGTCCAGATCTGCCTCCAAATCAGTGGGTAGAGGCCCAGAAACAAGTTATGTCCCTCATGAATATGGGGGCTATTCAACCAGTACCAGAAAAGGAAAAAGGACAAGGTTTTTATTCAAGACTTTTCCTGGTACCCAGAAAAGACAAATCATGGCATCCAATTCTGGACTTATCCATTCTAAATACATTTCTGGACATTCCAAAATTCAAGATGCTGACTCTACAACAGTTACTGCCTATGCTAGACAAGGTTGCCTGGTTGGTAACTGTAGACTTAAAAGAGGCCTACCTGCATATCCCAGTCAGGGAATCTTGCAGAAGACACCTCTGCTTCAAAGCAGGCTATTTCCATTACCAGTTCTCTGCACTGCCCTTTGGCTTATCTACTGCGCCCAGGGTCTTCACAAAGTGCCTGGCACCAGTAATTGCATTTTGCAGACAAAGAAACATTCAAATTTATTCTTACTTGGACGATTATCCAGAAAATGAGGACACTCTTCTAAAACATCTGGTGTTTGTAAAAAGACTTCTAACTTGTCTAGGGTACACCATAAACGAAAAGAAATCACAACTGGTACCCTCTCAGATAATTACATTCCTGTGTGCAAGCTTGAATACAACTGCCCAGATGACCTACCTTACTCCTGAAAAACAAATTCAATTGATGACTTACTTCAAACAGGTGACCACAAAAACCCAGCTATCTGCAAGACAAATTCTGAAGGCCTTGGGGTTCATGGCCTCCTGCATTCTAATAATTCCATATGCAAGACTGCATATGAGGAAACTTCAATGGTACCTAAAAAGCTTATGGAGTCAACATTGTCACAGCCTGGAAACAATGATTCCTATCATTCCTTGCCTACAGCTAGAGTTCCTATGGTGGGCAGAGGCCTGCCACCAAAACAAGGGACTGTCATTCACTCCACCCCCTGCCGCCCAAACCCTGGCTACAGACGCATCAGATTATGCTTGGGGGGGGGGGGGCGCATCTGGCAGGAAGATGCATTCAGGGCCAATGGATCCCAAATTAAATGCACCTATATATAAACCAGAAAGAAATGCTAGCTGTACAGAATGCTCCGACAGCCTTCAAGGACTACCTTCATCCAGGACAACTGCTGATAGACAGACAACACCACAGTCATGTGGTACATAAACAAGCAGGGGGGTACCCACTCATACCCCTTTGCAGACTAGCCACGGCATTGTGGAACACGGCCTCGACTTACCAGATACATCTACAAGCTCAATTCCTGCCAGGAAAGCAAAATACTCTGGCAGATGCACTAAGCAGAAATCTTATGGACCCACATGAATGGAAACTGGATCCACAAATCTTCAGCATGTTGACACACAAATGGGGGAGCCCAGACGTAGATCTTTTTGACTCACCCCAGAATTATCAGTTGGACAAATTCTGCACAAGAATTCATCACAAAAAAGCTTGGAAAGTGGATGCTGTGTCCTTCAACTGGAAAAACCTATCAGTCTACGCCTTTCCTCCACTGCCTCTGCTCTCCAAGGTCTTACTAAAAGTCAGACAGGAAAAAACAAAAATGATACTGATTGCTCCAGACTGGCATCGCCAATACTGGTACACGCTCCTGAGCAATATGTCACACCTTCCTCCGTGGTACCTGCCTCTGACACCTTACCTACTGTCTCAGCAGAACTATCAAATTCTGCACACTCATCTCCAAACTCTGAATCTTGCAGCATGGCTAATCAACTAATTTCACCAGTTACATTTCTCAGCAAACCTGTGATGGATGTCATTCTGGAGGCTAGAAGGCCTAGTACTAGAAAATCTTATGCGGACAAATGGAAAATCTGTGCCTGGAACCAAACACAAGGAATAAGCACAACAATGCCCAATGTTCCTCAGATTCTGCAATATTTAACTGAGATGCTTCATAAGGGCCTATCTTTTCTTCTATAAAAATCCATGCCTCTGCCATTTCAGCGCATTACAACACAGAGCTTCCCCTCTTTTCTGATCCTCTGCTAAAGCAGTACCTCAGAGGGGACAAAAATTTAAGACCTCCCAGGAGAGCAACAACTACTGCATGGGACCTAAATTTTGTTTTTGAAAAACTCACTCTACCTCCTTTTGAACCAGCTGTTACTGCAGCTTTAAAATCTCTCCTGAAAAACAGCTTTTTTTTAGCAGTTACTTCAGCTAGATGGATTTCAGAATTACAGGCTCTTATGGCAGTGGAGCCTTTCATTATTTTCCATCCGGTCAGGGTGGCTCTCAGGACCAATCCATCTTTCATGCCTAGGGTGGTATCCAGTGTGGCTCTTAATCAGACCATTCATCTGCCAACTTTCTTTCCCAATCCACAGAACAAGGGTGAGCGGATTCTGCATTCACTGGATGTGCACAGACAACTTAGATTCTACTTAAACAGGACAAAACCTCTAAGAAAATCTGAGCAAGTGTTGGTGGCTTTTGCTACAGGGGCAGAGGGAAGACCTATTTCAAAGTAGACTATTTCTAAATGGATAAGCCATTGTATTTGTTTCTGTGTGCACCATGGTAAACCTATCCCCAAGGGGATCAGATCTCATTCCACCAGGACTGCATCTACTTCTGCAGCCTTTCTCAGAGGGGTTCCTACCAGAGACATTCTAGAAGCTGCTACCTGGAGCTCAGGTCATACATTCACCAAACATTACCATTTACCTCTCTTCTCTAAATCCAGAGCTGGCTTTGCCACTGCTGTCCTGCAGGGCCTTATAGCTGCTCCTAATTCTGTACAAGTCCATCCTCCCAACCATAGCTTTGGGAATCTACCCAAATGTAATGACTGCAACAGTGAAACACAAAGAACATAGTACAGTTGTGTACACTTACCATAAATGTAAATGTTCGAGTGTATTCACTGTTGCAGTCCTGGTTACCTACCCTCCAGCTCCCTGTTTTTCGCTTACTATACCTCTTCTTTCCTTTAATATGCTTAAAAGCCTTTTTAGTGTATTTGCTTTTGATTGGAGGTATATTGTTTGTGTTCTAAATTATACATACATACATATATATATATATATATATATATATATATATATATTTTGCTCCCCATATATACTGCTCCCCATTTGGGGGGCACCTGACATCTGGGGCAAGAAAAACTGATAAAAATGGCGTCGGCTGCATGTTTTATACCCCTGACCTGATGTCATGGAAAAAGGGACAACAACCGACGCAGGACCCAAGACTTTGTTAATCAGGCCGACTGAGGGCAACCTGCCAGCAGATTACCCTAATGTAATGACTGCAACAGTGAATACACTCGGACATCTACATTTATGGTAAGTGTACCCAACTGTATTTTTCTCTTCTCAATCGTTTCTAATCTCTTCTGTTGGATAGTTATAATTCAATACTTTACATGCCCCATTAATTATCCCTTTTTTCAACAGTTGGTTCTATTCTAGATTTAACTAAAATCTCAATCAGAGCAGGTCTTTCACTTAAAATTTGCCTTTCCCCGTTCTCTTTGCCTGTTTTCTGAGATAAAACCCTGTTAGGGAAGGCAGGCTGTAGCCTGAAAGCCATATGTGGTCTTGGCCTCATCCCACTCTATTACATTTCCTGCTTGAATTATTTGCTCATGATATCTTTGTTTCTTTATCAGGTGTCTCCAGTAACTTCCAGCCCCCTCTTACCTATTTTCTGTTCATCTGCTTGCAGTCATCCCTATTCCCAAAATCTCCTTTCTCAATTCTTGTATTGGCTTAATTCTTAGAACACATTTTGCTACTTTATGAATACAGTATTCTGTATGGTTGCAAAATCCTACTGTCTATTTTTGAATTTCCCCTTGCTTTGTCATCATCCCTTGCCACTTTGAATTCGAACCCTTATGTTTATATATATATATATATATATATATATATATATATATATATATATATATATATATATATGAGCCTTAACTATGTATCCCTAGAATATCCCTTTAAATCAGGTAAATCCAAACCACCTTGTTCTGTTAGAAGGGTCAGTTTATCCCACTTAACTCTTGCCCTCTTTCCCTCCCAGATAAATTCCTTTAATTCTTTAATTACTGTCCACAAGTTCTCCTTGGGTTGATAAAAGTATGCCTGACCTTGTGTACAAGACTAATAGAACTAAAACATTTTCACTGCTTGTATCCTATTATCCAGATCCATCAGTAAGAGTTTCCAGTTTTTTTATTTTTGTATTATCTTTTTAGTCTCTTCTGACTTATCCTTAGCTGCCATAACAGCAGTATTTTTAATCCATACTCCTAAATACTTAGTTTTCATGTTCCCATAAATGTTGGTATTGCTAAGCCAATTTGTGTGTGGGTGCATAACTTATGGCTATAGCCTTTGTTTTATCTTCATTAATTTTGTGTCCCAGAAAGACTTGAAACTGTCTCAAAATGTTCCATAGCATTGACATGTCCTTTTCTTGATTTACCAGGTACAAAATAATACCATCTGCAAATAAAGCCAACCTTTCTTGATTATCATACCAATTATATCCTTGTATTTCTGATTCCGTTGGTTTCTTTGCCAGTGGGTCTAAATATTAAGCAAATGACAAAGGGGAAAGTGGACACTTCTACCTGGTTCCTCTGTTCAAACACAGCTTATCTTGAGATGAACCCTCCCACTTTAATTCTTGCCTCCACTCCTTCATATAGCCTTTTACTTAATTATTTCATTAGTGTATGCAAATGCTTTCAATGCCCTACTCATAAAATTCCAGCATACTCTGTTAAATGCTTTGTCTGCATCAAGACCTACCAACAGCTGAGGCATTTTCAGTCTGCTTCCCTCTGGATCATCATTGTTCTATTAATTTCAAATGTTTACTTCACCACCAGAAAATGACACTGATCATATCTATCAGATTTGGCAACACCTTTGCTATTTCTTTAGCTAGTGTAGACACAAACACTTTATAGTTGTGGTGTAAAATTGAAATGGGTCTATAAGAAGCTGGTTCTGAAGGGTCTTTCCCATCTTTAGGTAATACAGGCACAAGCTGTTGGTGCTTCCCCTCCTTTTAAAATGCTATTAAAAAAATCTTCCAGGTCTTTATCACTTTCTTCCCTTCTAATTTCCATACTTCCACAGGAGTACTATCTATTCCTGAAGACTTTCCTGAAGATTGCTTACACAGAACTGTTTTTAATCTCATTACCTCCTGTCTTTACTGTTAGTAGTTGAGCCTCATCTACCTCAAATCTTGGCATAATTAAGTCTTCCATAAATATTTCCCTGTGTACTGTTTTTTTTTTTTAGTTCTGCATTTCTCTGCTTTAAACAGATTTTCATAACACTTCCAAAATATCTGTAAAACTTCTACAGGATCGCTGTTTTTGTTATAAATTCCCTAAGTTTGACATCAACCCTTTCGATGTTCTGTTGTCGTGCTAAACGTTTTTGTGCTCTGGAGGTCTCAAATAATTGTTGCTCAACTGCAGTCTTTCTAAACTCAGGCATATTATCCAAGTACTCCTTTATTTTCTCTTTAGCATTCTGCACTTGCTTCTCCTGTTCTGTGATATTCCCTTATTCTACAATACTTTAACCACTGCCATCCCCTCTAGATCATTTGTTTTACTTCTTAAACATATAATTTTCTCTATTTTGACCCTATTTTTAAACTCAATTTTCATTTTATCCCAGTCACAAGCTATCACTTCTGAAGATGTTTATATTTTCCCTAGTAACTCTTTATAATTTCTACTGCCCAGTCCTTAAATTCCTCTCTTTAACAGGTAGGTGGGAAAGTGACAGTGTCTAAGTTTTAAGTCATTACCCTGCATTTTATTTTTAGTTTTTATTGGTGCATGACCAGAAGTAGTTATTGGATGTGTGTCAAAGCTTTCAATTAAATGCATGTTTCTTTGAAATACAATTTCTTTCTAGTGTAGCCCAGTTGTGTAAATTCTGAGTTCCTACTACCGAATTCACATCTTCCGTATAAGATATTTTCAGAAATTTCTTCAAAAGTCTATCCTGTTTTGTTTTTTGTCCCTTCTAGGTCCCCTTGATACATCCTCACTGTTGTAATTCAAATTCCAGTACCCACCTATAAGTAATATTCCCTGTTGAAAGTTAATTGTTTCTCCCAAATTTTTCTTTAGCTCCGTAATAGCAGTTTTCGGTGTAATGTGAATACATGCCACTATAATACTCGGCCCTTGCCCATAGCCCCTTACTACCACACATCTATCATTATTTTCTTTTCCCCTCATCTGTCCTTGCTGGAGCCACTGTAGCAATAGTATAATTACTCCCCTTTTCCACTGTCCCTGATATTCTACTGAATATCCATTTTGAAATCCTCTTTGTCAAATTTTCATGCTCATTTCTTTCCAAATGTTTCTTCTGCAACATTGCTGTTTGTATTCTGCATTTCTTAATATAATTCAGTAATATTTCCTTGTTATACCTCTAAGGCCATTCACATTTCAGGATAATATGGACAGAAAAGCCATCATTATAAAAAGCCATTGTACCAACTTATTATACACAAAAGTTTTTTTTAATGTATATTTCCAGCTTTTGTGTTACATGTATATACTGATGTTTGTCAGGCTGATCTTTTGATGTCCTTCAAGGATGCATCTGCAGTCCTAACAAATGGGTTGTCCTGTCGTCAGGCAGCCCTTCGGTCGGCCGGATTCCAAAGTCTGCGTCTGGCCTCGGCTGATGTCGCACTTCACCCAACATCATAGCTGCAGTTCTTCGGGTATAAAGGTATCAGCCGACGCCATTTTCCCCAGTCTTTCTTGCCACGTGGCGCCCGAAGCAGAAGCTGTTCGCAAGTGCCGGTCGGTCAGAACCAGAGATTACTACTACCGAAGACTTCTAAAAAGCTAAGTACCCCGTTGGGGACTCTTTCTTGCCTCAGCCGATGTCAGAAAAAGTGAATAACTGTTTAACTTGTGGGAAACAAATACCTCATAAAGATTTCCACTCTTACTGCCTACCTTGTTTAGGCCCAGACCACGACGTAGCAGCTTGTCTAGCCTGTGCTTCTTTCAACCGACGGACGCTTAGACGTCGGTCGGACTTTGCTGAGGAGTATTTCGGCTCCGCTTTTGCTTACAATATGCAGTCGGAAACTCCGACTTCGCAATTAACTAAAAAGCGCAAGGAAAAGGACCGACACTCACGGTCCGCGGTTTCAGCCGAAACCGCGGTTAAGTCAACCGCGAGTGTCTCGGTTTCGGCTGAAACCGAGTCCTCGGTTCTTCCTTCGGCCGAAAGCTTGCCTCCTACCGAGGCCTCATCCAGCATGGCTGAATCTGCTACTGAAATCCCATCTGCTCTTGCAGGTTCACAGGATTTATCTGATACTATACCTTTAGATATATCTACTCCTGCACGTGGAGCTGCTAGGCCCCCTGCATCCATGTCGATTAAGGCTTTTGCCAGGGCTAAAGCAGCAAAATCTACCAAAACTGTGCCTGCTAAGACCCCCTCTCACAGGCCTAGCTCTAGTTCTCAAATGCTTAGTCTAGCAGAGGATCTCATTTCTTTGATCCGGGGATCCCAACCTCACCCTGACAGGGCCTCTCACCCACCTCCAGAGAAGAGGCCTAGAGCAGAGCCCCATGAGCCAGTTTCTTCAGATTACTCCTCTGATGATTCAGATAATACAAACCCTCCAGAGGGCCCTTATTCTCCTTATGAGGACTCTGATGCAGAAGACTCCATTCCCTCTGCCTCTCCTCCTGAGGAATTTTCTTTTGGGGAAACCTTGCATGCTATGAGGGAACAATTTCAATGGCAGGGCCAGGATTTTTCAGACTCTAGGAAAAGGCTTAGGATCTTTTTGCATTTGCCACAGCATAGGCCTTTAGCCATTCCTCCAGTACTTACTGTTGTGGATGATGCATTTAATGATGCTTGTACTGCTCCTGATTCTCTTCCTCCGGCCCCTGCTAAGCCCGACAGGTACTACAGGGTTCCGGACACACATTATCATTTGTATAAGGCTCCTTTTGCAGATCCTGAAACTATCTCCCAGGGACCCAAGGCTGTAGCAGCTACCTCTGCCAAAACCCTCCCCTCTGAAAGGGAATCTAGGGCCTTAGAGAGATGGGGTAAAAAAGTTTACACTTCTGCTACTCTTTCGGCTAGGGCCTTAAACTGTCAATTCCACATGATTCAGTATCAGGAATTTATGTTAGATCAGTTAACTAAAAAACTGTCCTCGTCTGAACCATTAGACAAAAAAATCTGTTCAGGAAATGGTACATAACATTCAGCAGGTCAGTAATCATTCCTTAAAATGCGGCTATGATGCACTGGAGGCTTCCTTTAGATCAGCTATGACTGGTACAGTGATCAGAAGACATGCATGGTTAAAAGAGCAGCCCTTACCAGACCATGTTAAATCAAAGCTCCTAGATGCTCCCATGGATAAGCTCAATTTGTTTGGCTCCCCTGCACAGCAGGTGCTGAAGAAGGTGGAAGAGAAAGCAAAATCTGTCCAGACAGTCAAGGATTTCTTACAGGTCCAGCCTCCAAGGTTTAGTAGGAACTGACCTTCCAAGAATTGGTCCTTTCCAGACACCTCCAGAGCTCAGAGAGGCAGGAATAGGCACCCAAGAGGCAGGGGTCAATCCAGAGGTGCCTACAGGGGACGTCAGTGGCAGCCCAACAACCAGCGAAGTACTGCCACAGATCCGGCCACCACCACTTCCACAGGACAATCACAGTGACTTGGCTCTGAGACCGCCTACCAGGGAACAACTAGAAGCACCCTTAGGCGGAAAGCTAGCCTTATTTTCAGTAAACTGGCATCACATCACAGGAGACAAATGGATTTTACAGACAATAGACCAAGGTTACAGGTTTCACTTCCATACTCTACCAAGGAAGAGAGGAATGCCAAACCTACCTCCAAATCAGAAGACAAAAGCTCTAGAACAAATACACCACTTACTAAGGATGAGAGCTATAGAAAGGGTACCGTCTATGGAACAAGGGCAAGGATTTTACTCCAGACTTTTCCTGGTGCCAAGAAAAGAAAACCAATGGAGACCTATTCTCGACCTGTCCGCTCTGAACACATATCTCATTGTTCCAAAATTCAAGATGCTGATCCTACAGCAGCTTCTTCCCATGCTGGGCAAGGATTCTTGGCTGGTAACTCTAGATCTCAAGGAGGCATACCTGCACGTCCCCATACGACCAAATTGCAGAAGATACCTCAGATTTCTTGCAGGATCAGAGCATTATCAATTCTCAGCATTGCCCTTTGGCTTATCTACTGCACCCAGAGTATTCACGAAATGCCTGGCATCAGTAATTGCTCATTGCAGGCTTCAGGGAATTCAAATTTACCCTTACCTGGACGACTGCCTGTTACAAGCGGACAACAAAAACAAATTAGCAAAAGATTTGAAAAAGGTCATTCATCTACTGCAAGCCCTGGGATATACAGTCAATATAAAAAAGTCAAGGCTGATACCATTCCAAATGATAACTTTCTTGGGTGCAGAGCTGGACACATCAAATCAAATGGCATCCCTCACAGCAGAAAAACAGAAGCACCTTCCTCTCTATTTCATGGCATTAACAAAGCAGAACCAGCTAACAGCAAGGAAGGTCCTGCAAGCCCTGGGTTACATGGCATCCTGCATAATATTGATTCCACATGCCAGACTACATATGAGAAAGTTAGTGGTACCTAAGGAATTTATGGTCTCAGCACAAGCACAGCCTAGAAACCCAAATTCTAATAATTCCATGCCTGAAGCAAGAATTCCAATGGTGGGCTCAGGCCTGTCAATCGAACAAAGGGCTGCCCTTCCACAGCACTCAACCAAGCCAGGCTATCACAACGGACGCCTCAGACCTCGGTTGGGGGGCACACATGCTGGACAAGTGCATACAAGGCTTATGGACTCAAGACCAGCTGAACCTACACATAAATCAAAAGGAGATGCTGGCAGTAAAACTGGCAATTCAGACATTCAGACCATTTCTTCGACAGGGTCAATTGCTGATAAGGACGGACAACACCACAGTTATGTGGTACATCAACAAACAGGGAGGCACACATTCATACCCTCTATGCCGGATGGCAATGGACCTCTGGAATGTGGCCCTGAGCTTCAACATTCAGTTACAAGCAATATTTGTACCAGGAAAAGAAAATATACTAGCAGACATCCTAAGCAGAACTACCACGGATGCCGACGAATGGATGCTACATCCAGACATCTTCAAATCCATTACAGGGAAATGGGGACTACCAGAAATAGACGTATTCGCATCCCCACACAACCACCAATTGAAAAAATTCTGCACGAGGGCATTCCACCCACTTGCTTGGAAGGTGGACTCCCTATCTTTCAGTTGGAAAAACCTGACAGCATATGCATTCCCACCTCTTCCTTTGATGCACAAGGTGCTATTGAAGATCAAAGAAGACCGTCCAAGGATCATCCTGATAGCTCCAGACTGGCCGAGGCAACATTGGTACCCATTACTGAGGAGCATGTCTCGGGAACAAATATGGCCTCTGCCCCTAGTTCCCTTACTGTTAACACAGAACAACTTCAAAACCCTGCATCCAAACCTAAAAATACTGCAGCTGGCTGCCTGGAACATTGCATAAGACAAAATAACCCAGATTTATCTCAAAGGGTTAAAGACATTATCTTGGAGGCTCGCAGACCCTCAACAAGGAAAACTTATTCAGCAAAATGGAAAAGATATCTCATTTGGAGTGCAGCAAAAGGAGAAAATGTGTCACTGGTAAACATAGCTAACATCCTGGAATACTTGGCAGAGCTTTTCCACAATGGCCTGTCCTATTCTTCCATTAAGATTCATGCATCAGCTATTTCAGCAGAATACAACATGGACCCTCCAGTCTTCTCACATCCTCTACTCAGGCAGTTTCTGAGAGGAATTAAAAATGTAAAACCACCAAGGAAGCCACCATTGCCCGCATGGGACTTGAACTTTGTGCTAGAAAAGTTGACACTCCTTCCTTTCGAGCCAGCAGCAACAGCAGAATTACAGTACTTATCATGGAAAACTGCTTTCCTGCTTGCAATCACTTCAGCAAGAAGGGTTTCTGAACTACAGGCATTAATGGCAGTACAGCCCTTCCTTATCTTCCATCAAGATAGAGTGTCCATGAGAACTAATCCTACTTTTATGCCAAAGGTGGTCTCCAGGGTATCTTTAAACCAAGCTATCCACCTGCCTACATTCTTCCCCAACCCACAGAACAGCGGAGAAAGACTATTACATACCTTGGATGTACATAGGCAATTGCGCTACTACCTGGACAGGACCAAGAGCAATAGAAAAACTGACCAGCTACTGGTAGCATATGCAACAGGAATGGAAGGAAAAGCAATTTCAAAACAGACAATCTCTAAGTGGATAGGAAATTGCATTAGATTTTGTTACTCTTACCATGGAAAGACAACTCCAGAAAACACCAGACCTCACTCCACAAGGGCTACAGCCACTACTACAGCTTTTTTACGAGGAGTGGCTACCAAAGACATTTTAGAGGCTGCTACTTGGAGCTCCATGCATATATTTTCCAAGCATTATAATCTTCCCTTATACTCCAGATCCCGAGCAGGTTTTGCCACTGCTGTTTTGCAAGGGATCTTAACTACACCATAATCTTATTATTCCTCCTCCCCCAGTTTGGCTATGGTATTCTACCCATTTGTTAGGACTGCAGATGCATCCTTGAAGGACATAGTACAGTTTTGTACCTACCATAAATGTAGATGTCCGAGAGGTATGCATCTGCAGTCAGGATTACCCTCCCTCCTTCCCTTCTGTGGTACTCCTAGGGTATTTGCCCATCTTCTAGCTAGCTGGGGGAATCTATTATGGTGTATTTGTTTGTATATATGTATATACATGTTTATTTTTATTTCCTCTCTCTTATTTGGAAACTTTTACATTTATCCAAATTTAGCCTTCCTAGAGGGCACCTGGCATCTGGGGCAAGAAACACTGAGGAAAATGGCGTCGGCTGATACCTTTATACCCGAAGAACTGCAGCTATGACGTCGGGTGAAGTGCGACATCAGCCGAGGCCAGACCCAGACTTTGGAATCCGGCCGACCGAAGGGCTGCCTGACGACAGGACAACCCATTTGTTAGGACTGCAGATGCATACCTCTCAGACATCTACATTTATGGTAGGTACAAAACTGTACTTTTTGCTTCTTATCTCCATTTGAACCTGTCACATTTTTTCAAGACTTTATTTTAATGAAAATCCTCAAATTAAATACAAAACGCCCGATTCCGTGTTAACTTGGAAAGAACACAAAAAACTATACACATTTTCAAAACATGAAGTTTAACCCTCCATAAGGGAACAGTTGCCCCAAATTTACAGCTGCACCTAAAGGCATTATCTAACCTAAAATTAAGGTTACCCATACTGAAGTGCATGCTGCAGCTTGTGCTCCCATTTAACACTGATTGCTGTCTGTTCTTTTATTATTTCTCTTCCCCTCCCAGATATGAAAAACAGCTTCTATGCTTACAGAAAACATCAAGTTTTAGCCCCATGGAAAAAAGTGCACTGGCATTTTAAATAAAACTAAATGGTACACTTCTTATTAACTGTATTAAAATATTAATGCTGGAGAGGTTGTTAGCTTTAATTACTTCACTGTACTGCTTTGCTGAACTTGCCATTGTACCTTTATATTTTTTGTTTTCCTCAGCAAAGAATACTCAGAATTCTCAAGATTAACTGCTTGTACCTGCAGACAGCTTGTCTCCATAGAAGTGTACACAGCAATGAATTTTTGTAAATTTTATCCAGAAAAGGACATGCAGCTTCTCTCAGCTGCAGACATCTTGACTCCACTGAACATTTATCAGTGGAAAGCAAGCTAATATTTTTGCAGTTGTAAGAAGCTTAGCATTTTCATGGCTTTTACAATTGTCTTATTTTTAAAGCCTACATGCTTACTAAAAACATCTGTTTACAGCTTAAGCCAAAGTTAGGAATCAAGATATTCACCCTTGTAAAATGAAAAGAAAAAATATCCTAATTTCACATAAAATATAATCGGTGCACATTTATACCCTCCTGCCACCCCAGCAGCTCAAGATCACAGCATATGGAAACTAAAATTGCTTTTGGCCAACTTTTTTTCTCATTATACTGTAAAAAGAAGTACTTGTCTACTTTAATATCTTTAACATGTACAGTAGTCACCAAAAAGACCCCCACACACATTTAAAGTCCTCCTGACTACACTCTATACAAAACTGTTTTACTGTATAGAACATGCACTTTATATCATGAACTGTTTTATACAAATCTAATAAGAACAGAAATGGTTTTACTTAGATTTTCCCCTTTAATGTCCTTCTAAACATTAATGATATAAAGTGGGGTATATGTTTTACATTTCATCCACAAGATTAACAAATTCAACAAAAGTCCAGTGTTTTTCTGCCACTTTTTCTTGCAAAACCATATTTCACAAATGTGATGAAATATACTATAGCCTTCCATTTACTCACTAATTTCAGAGTTTCATATCCATCTCCCAACACTAGTTTCTGGTTCAAGTCCAAGGTACTGATTCTTTTAATCAAATCCTATGCATTTTTCTGCCCCTCAAGCATTTTCCTTTTGAACATTGGAAAAGGTTTTACTGGCAGTGTCTCTCTATAAACCTTGCTGTCCAACAAATGAGAAGTAGAACCCTTTCTGATTGCTGATTTACTTTTTGTTGGATAAACTTTTTGTATTTCACCCCTTAGCCTGTTTTTTTATCAAAAAATACTTTGATATTCAAGGGAAAAAATTGAAGATAGCTGGATACAGCAGCTTGAATCTTAACCTCTTTCTCAACATTCCCTGATTGCTGGGATAAAGTTGCTTCTGTTCTACCTGGTATACAGTGATTAATCATTTTCTAACACTCTGCTGTCTCCAGGTTTTAATACGTTGTCTTTCTGCCACAATTTTGTCAGAATCAGCTCTTTCTGCTGCCATGATTACATCTTTAGTAATATAGGTCTTGGCTGCTTTCTCATGGCCAGATTTG
Source organism: Protopterus annectens (assembly GCF_019279795.1). NCBI lineage: Eukaryota > Metazoa > Chordata > Ceratodontiformes > Protopteridae > Protopterus > Protopterus annectens. The sequence goes on from NC_056730.1 coordinate 1,118,314,485, forward strand.
CAGCATACAGTTGATGTGCCCTTTCACTTAACAAATTTGGCTGTGGAGTACCAGTCTAGTTGCTTATTTGTGCTTTCATAAAATTAATACAGTCCGTTACTTCCAGTTTCTCGGGTAGAGCAGAAAATCTCAGTTTTTTTCTGCACATTGTGACTTTTTTCAACTACTGTTTTTGTAAACACCTCATGTCCATTCAGTCACTCAGTTTCTTCTTCATGTCAGCATCTGCTTTTTTCCAGTTTTACCAGTTTATCTGTAAGGCTAAGTAAAGCTGCTTCTATTTTCCAGCCTTTTGTTGTTTGAATTAATATATTTCTTCAATGTTTCGTTTACTTTAATTACCTCTGAGTGCATTTTTTAAAATTTTTATCTAAATTACTGAAAGCCATCTCTTGAACCAAAGCTGAAGCTTGAATTGTTTGTTGATGAACAGCTGCAAATCCTTTCCAGACAGTGTTTTTTTCTTCACAATTTCTGAATGATATTCCTTCAGGTTTTCCAAATTTCTTCTTTGTCGGCATCCAGACAGTGTATTTACTAGCCAGTAACTGAATTTTACAAAAAAAAAAAAAATTCAGTGGCACTTTTGTTTCTCAGTTTTCATTTTCACACTGGGGAGCTGAAGTTATGCATCCATCTTGAAAGTCATTGGGTCATAAACTCTTGACCAGAAATAATGAGTCTCTTATGCACCCTGATCTGAAGACCCTTAGGCTGTGCCAGCATGGATAATCTAGCTCTCATTCCCTTCAGATGCATGTTTCCAAAGATCTGTTCTGATCGTAAGCCTAGTAAGCATAATACAAGGAGATCATAGCTAGCAAAATGGAAAAGATTGTCAATTTGGTGTAAAATTAAAGGGCAAGGATCTGACCTAGTCCTCTGTGTCCTTCACCCTAAATCACCTGTCAGACCTTTTCATATCAGGATTGAGTTGCACCCCATTAAAGGTACACACATATGCAATTCAGTGTCTCTACCGTGTGAACACCCACTTTATTCTATATTACCTGTTAAGTAATTTCTCAGGAGTGTCCGGCACCTAAGGCCACTTAAGTCTTCACCACCTTAGGATCTCGGTTTTGTTCAAGAAGAGCTAACTTTGCCTTTTTCTGAAGCAGTTGTTGGTGCTCCTTCAAGTATCTATCCTAGAAAACTGTTTTTACTGGTCATTACTTCTGTCAGTATAATTTCAGAACTAGGCCGTCACATAAAGAGATCTTTCATCTTTTACCAGGATGAGCCACTCTCTTTACACTTAACCTTCCTTCATTCCTGAAGTAGTGGCTGAGCTTAAGTCTGTCATTCACCTCCACCCATCTAAACAAACTATTTGTTTAAATAGTAAGTGATCTTGCATTCCTTAGATGCGCATATACATCACAATATTTGGTCAAAACAAAAGAAACAACAGGTCACATATTTTGTCCTTTTTGTAAGGCAGACCTGTTTTAAGCAGTTTCTAAATGGGTGTGGCTCATTGTATTTACTTCTGCTATCCATTACACATCAAGACTGTTCCAGGGCAAGTGAAGTTGCATTCTCCTGTAGCTAATGCAACCACCACAGCTTTTCTAAGATGGATCACTACTCAGTCCATTTTAGATAAAGCTGCAGTAGTCATAAGTTCAGAATTTCAAAACATTACAGTATGCATATTTCCTCCAGGCAAGGATGGCATTTGCCACAGCTGTCTTACTGAGTTTCTTTCTTCCTACTCCATCTCATGTCCAACATTGTCATGGTTAATAAGCTTTGATGGGCTGCCGCGGTGGTGCAGCGGTTAGCGTTGCTGCCTCACAGCAAGAGGTTCTCTGGTTCGATCCTCGGCTGAGGTGCCTTCTGTGCTGAGTCTGCATGTCCTCCCTGTGGTTGCGTGGGTTTCCTCCAGGTGCTCCGGTTTCCTCCCACATCCCAAAGACATGCTGTAAGTAGATTGGACACACTAAATTGGCCCTAAGTGTGAGTGCATGGGTGTGTGTGCCTTCTGTGTTAGGTTGGGTGCCGGGCTGGCAACTTGACACTGTAAAACTCCACTGCCAATCGTGAGTGGACAGGTGATCTGCTGTGGTGACCCTTAACTGGGAAAAGCCGAAAGAAGAAGTCTTCATATGAGGTTATTACTGGAACAATCAACATGCCCTAGTATGGCTGTGTTAGGAATTTAACATAATTATAGATGTTCTAGTATGTCCACTTTTGCAATAGTGTTTGTCAAACCACCCCTACTTTCCTTTTACTTCTGTCCCTTCAGGATTGGGGTGGCTACCTACTCATTCTTATTTCATATTCTCTCTCCTTCTTTTTAAGTTACAAAGTGCCCTTCCTTCTGAGGTGGACTTGGTATCTGAAGAGGTAGCTTAGAAGGTCCCTTCTGGTTGCATAGCTTGGTCAGAACTGTACTCTATACATGGCCTTTTCATACTCTGATCTCAGTCTTCTCCACTAATAAGAACTATGGAAAAAATAACTAAATATGGTATAACCAGATGTCCTCCTTATGCCACTGATGAATGCCCAGGGTCCTAAGGTGTCTGCCCAGCTAGGAGTAGGAAGACTGCAGACTTCTGTAAGTCAGACCAGACACTGGGTTCTTCTATGGCTGAAGTCTGCAGAAGTGATCTTTACTGCAGCAGTAGACATACTTGACCATCTGCAGTTATGGTAAGTTCCTAACACAACTGTACTGTATTCAAGATGAGGTCACTGTCAGAGTAAATGCATACCCTTCCTGCACGCCCTTTTTTAGAACTGGAAAGAACAATGTTCGTCATGCCCACTGCTGCAGAAACCTTTGTTATATAGGTTGTTTTCCTGCCAGAAAACAACAGCCAGACAGTTTCACAAAGCTCTGGCTCCCCCTCCACACCTTCACTCTGACTGCTGATTGGCTAGCCCCAAGGAGAGAAATCAGCTTCTGGTTGGCTAGTCCCAATGAAGGAAATCAGAGTGAATATTTCTACAGTACTTTCTTGCAGCTTTGAGGAGAAGCATCTCAGGGGCTTCACAGGAAGAGCAATCAGCTTATAGCTTTGTTTTTGGTAGATAAATTTGCAATGTGGAACCCCTCCATAAGAAAATATTATTTCATTTTAATTGCTGTCTGAAAGTGGTATTTCCTCTCTAAGAATCACACTTTTTTTTTTGTTATCAGTGTTGTAGGTTTCATGTCATGGACTGCTACTGATGTTTAACTAATTGGGGGCTATTTTTGTTTAAAAAAAAAAAAAAAAAAAAAAAAATCCGTCTGTGTAAACTTATTTTGTGATTGGCAGTATATGTATGTTTTATCAGTGTAGTGCTTATGTTCACTTGTACCTGGCATTTTTTCTTATTCTGTCAGTGTATTTATTATTTGAAAAGGAGTGCTGTTAAGGAATTTTGTGCTGCTTGTGCTTTTGCTTTGTAAAGGGGTTGGGGTAAGTAGTGTGAGTGTAAGTGTGCTGCTTGTGGGCACTTGGTGATAACTTGACCTCTGACCGGCTCACTGCAGCAATGCTTATTGCTTTTGGCATTTTCTCCTTGACAACATCATGGACACTTATTTCTCTCTTTCTGGTTCTACTCGTGCTGCAAGCTTAGAATATGGCTCAGCTGATAGTGGGTGAATCTAGTGGCCATCAGTTGTAATTAGTTGTTCTTCAGAACACTCACTTCTGACTTCTTGTGTAGCCCTTTCTGCCACCACGGACCCATGATTAGTAATTTCTTCTTCATCTGTTCCACTGTGAGATTTGGGCATGGGAAATCTATCTCCTTTGGAGCTAGAAGGCACTCCTGGAGATTCGTCATGGGGTAACAGAGACAGGAGACCATTAGACTGGTCAGGTGTTCCTCCTTTGAGTCAGTCTTCTTCCAAAGGGACTCCTTGTAAAGAAAGAACAAAAGAGTAAACATTGTTTATCAGGAAAAAGTATTACAGTTAAGAAACATGATTTTATTATCTTGGCTAGGCTTGCATTGCAGGCTGTGAATTCTGATGTCCTGAAGCCATTACAAGTGGGCATTCCCTGTAAAAAAAAAAATCTGAGTAAATATGGTCTGCTGATTGATATTGACAGAGATAAGGCTTCTTCTGTTACACATTCAAGTGTCCAGCTGTCTGACTATGAGGAAAATATTAAATCATACTCTTTTTAATCAAACCATAGCCAGGATAAATAAGGTATTTTTAAAGGAACAAATAGATATTCCCCCTGAACTAAGGCAGTATTATGATATATTACAAATGGCTATTCCTCATTCCTCACCCATCCCTCCTATACTGCCAGCTCTGGACGGTATGTTGAATGCTGCATGTAATCATCTTGATACTTAGCCATCAGTGCCTAAAAAGCAAGTAAAGTGTATAAAGTGCCTCAGATTCATGCATTTCTTTTCTCTCACCTTAGGTCAGACCAACAGGCATATCCACTATTTTGCCTGCTTGTGGCAATAGGTTAGTCTTGAACACTTATCCTTCTCTTGGTGATAAGGAAGGCAAGATGTTGGACTGCTTAGGTAAGATAATTTTTTTTCCACTTTACCTTTCAGAACTCTCAGTTGAGGCCGCGGTGGTGCAGCGATTAGCATTGTCACCTCACAGCAAGAGGTTCTCCGGCTCTATTCTTGGCTGGAGTGCCTTCTGTGTGGAGTCTGCATGTCCTCCCCACAGTCGAGTGACGTTTAAAGACATGCAGGTAGGTGCGTGCGTGAATGGGTGTGCCTTCATTGAAGGTTGGGCATCGGGCTGGCACCTCGTCACCATAAAAATCTACTGCCAATCATAAGCGGACCGGCATTCCGCTGTGGCGATCCCTAACCAGGAAAAGCCGAAAGACATTACTTTACCTTTCAGAACTCTCAGTTGATGGGTATACATGTGGAATTTCTGCTTTGTTATGTGGACGGTCTGAGGGACTAGCTCTTTTCTAAATCAAACTGTTTTTACCTTGTCCCAAGTATCCAAACATGTTTTGAAGAATGTGTATGATTGTGCAGTTACTGTGTCTTGGGACAGTGTTACTGTCCCACTGTTGAGAAGATATGCCTGGGTACATGACCAAAAGCTTGCTGATAAGGAAAAGTCTGAAATTTTAGATTCCGCTTTAGACAAGGAAGTGTTGTATGGCTCTTCTGCTATCCAGGTTCTCAAACAATTTGATGAAAGAGGGAACTCAATTCAGAGAGTATCAAAGATTTTTCATGTCCGACAATAGAAACCTTTTAGGCCTCCCTCTTTTACTGTAAAGCCAAACAAACCAAAACAGTAATTTTCTAGTAAACAAGGAGCAAACAAGAGATAGCTAGAGGAGATATTAATAAGAAACGGGAGTCCTTTCAGAAAAAGGGACAGACTAACAGCACAGATTGACTTTTTCAGCTTTTTCCCTGCTTCCCCTTTGGCTAGTATCTCCACCTACATGTCCCATAATCTGGTCCTCAAAATCCCACTTTCACAAAAGATTGTCTCAGATTCTTGTTTGAGTAGTGTAGGAGGGTTACAGATGACATTGAATAGAAAAACCTCCTTTCAGGGGAATTCCTTCCCACTCTCTGAACCAAAGAGCATTTTCCTCAGGTTCTTCAGTCTTTACACACCCAAGAAGTCACAGAACCATTGCCTGTATATCAAAGAGGCAAAGGATTTTGTTTTAGAATGTTTGTGGTCCCAAAGAGAGTCTTTTTGGAGACCAGTACTAGATATTTTATTTCTAAACGTGTGTGAAAGTGCCAAAGTTCAAAATTTTGACTTTGCAGAACCTGTTGTTCCTCATTCTTCAAGTGAGTTGCATGGTAATGCTGGACTTAAAGGTGCTCATTATTAAATTCCCATAACTAATGGCTTCAGGAAATGTCTGTGGTTCTTTGTATCTGGGTCACATTATCAGTTCTCTGTGTTATCCCTTGCATTATCAACAACTCCAAGGGTGTTAACAAAATGTCAAGCCTTAGTTATAGCATAGTACAGGCTGAATGACATTCACATACTTCCTTATTAAGACAACTTATTTATCTTTGCAGAGTCTTTATCCAGATGTCAGAAGTCATTAACCTGCGATCCTGTTCAGTCTATTCTGTCCAATATGTGATCCTCAAGCTGCTGGTCATTTCCAACTCAACATTATCAATACTCCAGCCTTGACCCCCTTAAAGTATTCTCCTTCCTATAATGTACTTCTCCCCTAGGTACCCTATATCTCATTTGCCGCCTTTGTGATAAGAAATGTGATCACTTGTAGCTTGGTGCTGCACCTCCTTTTTGTATCTTCAACTCTTTCCAAAGTTTTTTTTCACTCTTTAGCTGCACTTTACAAGTTGTCTTTGTAAATGCAGTGTTTTCTGTTCTCATCTGACTTTAAGATCCTTCATGTCAGCATTTTACAGCTATTATTTTTCCTTCTTTCCTTTATTACTGACAGTTTGTATACATAGCTTTTTATAGGTATTTAAATAGTTAGGTTCATTAAATAGTGGTGTCGTGTGTAGATATTGACAGATATTTAAATGTTTAGACTCTTTAGGTAAGTAGTGTGTAGTTTTCCAATAATAATGCTTCAGTCTCTGTCACTGTTTCTATTCCTGCTATATTGTGGTGTTTTAACTGTTTAACTGTATATCTGTTTATTTGCTTAAATGAAAAAGCAGACCAGATTTAAAACATATATTGAGTGGATGCAAGGTTCTGATATAAGAATTAAATGGCCTGTGTGTCATGTGTTTAGGACTTCCTGACTTGTCTGTGAACAGTGAAATCTATACTTCTTTTTTGGACCCAGAGCCATGGCACACAGGGTGGCTACATTGATTTTAAAAGGCCTCCTGCTGCCTGATCCAGAAGTCCCCAAACCTTAAAAGACTTTGGACAAACCATCAAAGCAAAGCAAAAAGATTCTTATCCAAAAAAGAGACCCAGTGATTCATCAGCTCTGAAGGTCCCAAGGTTAAAGGATCATAGATCTCAAACTCCTACTTGCACACCTCCTCTGGCGCTGGAGCTCATGAATCCCATTACCATATATGACTTTCCAAAAATCCTTCAGAGAAATCAAAGCACCCTTCTTCCAGGAGGGCTTCTTTAGCCCTTTCTTTGTGATCCTTCAGGTATTAAAAGTACTACCTTGGAAGCTGATTTGGATTATCTGATGCAGAAGTTCCTCTAGACAAAGATAGAGATTTGGGGTAGGGGGTTGTTCCATCACCTTCAGCATTGAAAATGGTTACATCCATCCAAATACCACCAATTCTTGTGCCATCACCATCTATCTTTCAGCTGTGGTTTCTTTGAAGCCATTGTTCCTCCCGGATCCTTTGAACTAGTGGCCAACCGTCCGTGTGTCATCCTGTCCAGGAATATCATTCTGACTCATTTGACTTGGGCTTCATCAGAACCTATTGAGTCTTTAGTTCTGTCAACCAAGCTGTTGCTCACAGCTCTGTTAATGATGTCAGAGTTATCTGCCCTTGAAACTGTGGTGCCAGTTCCATCTTCAGGGCCAGCTGCCTTCTCAGATTCAGGGGTTATGATAGTAGTATCTGCTTTGCTGAAGGGAGGGTTTGGTCCATCAGCTGGAGCAGTCTTTTCAGATTTGATGGAGGTTGGTTCAGCCTTCCAGGTGCTGAAGGATCATTTTTTCAGCTAAGAGAGTGAATCCACAAATTCCATCAGTCATGGTACAACCTCTTATACCCTCTCCATTCTCATCTTATTCTCACCAGACATCCACTCTTACTGTATTGCTTGGATGTATGTAGACAGTTGTATTTCTACCTCTACAGAACAGAGTCATTCTAAAAGGATGAGCAGGTATCACTTCTATCAGACTGCATCACACTCATTTATACTCTTAACAACAAAGATCTTTGTAATACACCAGGAACTCACTTTACTAGAGCCATAGCAACTTCTACAACCTTCTTCAGGGCCCATTCTTTAGGTGATTATTATGAGGCTGTCATCTGGTCATCCATACATACCTTTATCAAACACTAAGCTGGACTGTACCTCCAGGGCTAGAGCATCATTCATTGCTAATATCCTGAATGGACTTGTCATGATGCCAGCTAGGATCTCCATAGAGTGGGATTCTGACTTGCATGTCGGGTCAGATGGATTGAATGAATAGGATACAAAAGTTACGTTCTTAACATAATGATGGCTGCTTTCATTTCAATTAGTCTGATATGACAGCCCACACACCTTCCTTCTTCCTTATTTGTAAGACTTGAAGTATCCTCCATTTAGTCCATTGGGTCCATAGCACATATTAGTTGGGTCCAGGTCGTAAACCATCAAATTAAGATCTGAAGTAACCAGGGAAGATGTGCGTTATGGGAAGTAGAATTCTTTAAAGGGCTCGACACTGAAGCACTGACACTGCCAAATCAGATACAAGAAGGTGCTCAAGGACCTGCATGTTGTATCAGATGGACTGGAATGAAAGGCTCTATTGTTATAGTGAGTATATAATTTTTGTTTGTCTCTGCAAACTAATCTGGACTTCCAGATAAATGTTACAAAAGCTTCCTTGACTCCATTTCACAGGATTGTATTTATATGTATATCTAGATGTGCCTTTTCTAAAGGACCTTCTGACACAAGAAAAGGTGGATTCATCTAACAGCTTTCCTGAACTTCTCCAATCAGTCTCTGTCTTCTGCAAGAAAGTTTTTCAGGGTCCAAGGCTTCCTGACTTCTATGATTGTCATTATTCATTTAGCCAGGCAACACATAAGAAAGATGCAGTGGTTTCTAAAAAAAAAAAGTTCCAGTTTTGGTCTTTTTAAAATTATAACTGCATTGGTGGAAACAAATCCAGTTTAATTCAGGTCACCTTTTCCCTCTCAAGACCCCAACAGTTTTGCTTGGGGAGCAGTTTCCATGGAGGTAAAGGTGCAAGGCCTGTAAAATCATTCAGACAGACCAGAGCACATCAGTGTAAATAAGATCTTGACTGTGATCCATATCTTGAAATCTCTTCCTCACCAGGAACTCTGCATGTGATTGCAGACAGCAATGTACATAAGGGAGCTAGATTTACTAGGCTTTACCCCCTATACAAGCTGACTATGAAAGCTTTGGAGGTAGCTGTATAGTATTCCTTAAACTTCCAAGCATTCTACGTTCAGTCAGAGCTAAACACAGTGAGCCAGTCTGAGTAGGACCAGGACAGACCCTTACAAATGAAAATTGAATGAGGGGGTCTCCCAGGAACTGATCCAGTTGTGAGGAACACCTGAAGTAGATTTGTCTCCTTTCAAAACAGACAAACCCCTTTTGCATCATGACCCCTTGCAAGCAAGCCTGGAAAACAGATGCATTTTTCATTCCTGTAGATGTGAATGCTCCTTTAAATACGTTTTCAGCCTTCCACTAATATCGAGGGTAATCCTGAAGATTCAGGACGACTCCCAAAAAAATCATTGTCGTACCTTCCCTTTGGCCTGGCAACAGTGGTTCTCCTTTCTTATAGAATTGGCTAAGGCTAAACACCACAAGCTTCCTCACAAATTAAATCTACTCAAACAAGACATGAGTAGTTTAATGCTTCCCAGTCTCAACTGACTGCCTGGCTGATTCAGTTCTAATACCTTTTATTAGGCACTTGTTTCATGAGGACATGCAGTAGGTATTTAAGGGAGACATGAAAACCTGCTACTTGAAAAGCCTAAATAGGTAAATGGAAGTGATTTTCTGGATGGTGCCCAACCAATAACCAGTGAGTCATAAGGGATTTTGTATTACTGGTGCTCAAATATTTATGGAGTTCCTTTCCTCTGGCCTCCCTTATTCCTCTGTAAAGGTTCTTCTTACAACCATTTCAGCATGTCTTCCCATGGATCCTCTCTGTTCTTCTCTTTTTATGGTAAAACCATTTCTGTATGGAGATTTATACCTGAAACGACCTTGTAAATAGTTTGCTTCTCCTTGGGATCTCTACTTTGTTATGGAAAATTAGATTTTTTTAACCTGTTCATCAGGCTAATTTAAGGTTCTTGACTTGTAAAGATGAACTATTCGATGTTCATCGTGCTATACTGCTGCAGTCATCACACTTGGGTTATCCTGTCGTCAGGCTGTCCCGCAGTCGGCCGAATCCCAAAGTCTTGGTCCGGCGTCGGTTGTCGTCGCCTCTTCCCTGACGTCAGTGCGAAAGGGGTATAAAAGAGACAGCCGACGGCATTTTCTTCAGTCTTTCTTGCCACGCGGTGCCCGAAGCAGAAGCAGTTCTCATGTGCCGGTCGGCCAGCTCCTGAAATTTTCGAATAGAGTTTCAGCCTGAAGTCTTCTCTAAAGCTAAGTACCCCGTTGGGGAAACTTTTCTTGCCTCAGACCGATGTCAGACAAAGTTAATAATTGTATTTCTTGTGGGGAGCAAATACCTCATAAGGATTTACATTCTTATTGTATTCCTTGCCTAGGTCCAGACCACGACGTCTCTGGTTGTCGGTTCTGTGCTAGGTTCAACAAACGTACAGTAAAGCGTCGGGCAGAATTCACCCAGCATTATTTTGGCAGAAAATGTAACTATAGCATGCCGTCAGGCTTTCATGGGGGTGAGTCTTACCACATATACCAAAAAGATAGGATTACATTAAGAAAAAAACCCTTTTTTTATGCCCAGGGTAATGTCAGCGTTTACTTTGAATCAAGCCATCAGTTTCCCAGTTTTCTATCCAGAACCAGAAACCATGGAGCAAGGATTTATGTATTTATTTTATTTGCCATTTGTTAACCGGGTTAGTCCAGCTGAGCCTTTTGGCCCATTTTCAGTGGAGACCCGAGGAGAAAAGCTCCAAAAAACTACAAAAATTTTGCGATAATGATTACATATTGTTACAATACAGTAGGTTAAAAGACATTAACAATATTCACACAATAGAAAAAAATGCATAGGAGATGCATAAAATAGAGTGATGTAGTGGCTACACAAGATCATGTACAGTATATACAGAGAAAAGTTTTAATTTCAAGGAATAACAATTTTTTTTACATTAGAGATGCATTACACTAGAGATACAGATGAATCCACGTGTATGTGAAAATGGAGTTTAACAGCTAGTGTAATTGACATTCTCTAGTCTCAGACCACTGGTAATTAAGTGAAGTAGTGAGTTTTTGGTAGATATTCTTTACATGGGGGAGTAGTTTCTTGTGCAACACTTTGACAGGTTAAAACGGAGAAATGGGGAGGTTATATAAAGAAACAGGTACTTGAGTTCATGGAGGATTATTATGGCATGAGCAGATTCTTGAGCTCAGGTGGCAGTTTTTAACTTCAGTTTTGAAGCAGGAGGAGCTAGGGATGTTACAGGTGTTTGTGGGCAGCCTGTTCCAGACTAGGGAGACTGAGCGTCTATAAAGGAGTTTGCCAATGTTTTTGAGAGGATTCTGCATACTCTGGATTTGCATAGACAACTAAGGTACTGTCTTGATAAAATTAAGTCATTTTTATTTATTTATTTCCTTATTGCTTTTGTTTACCAGGAAAGTGTGACTGGACACAAGTCACATTTTCAACAGAGGCCCAGGAGAAATGCTCCATTTTACAGAATCCATGAAAAGCAGTTATACAAGATTTACAAATAAATGTACATGCATACACTAGTAATGATATGACAGTTAAGCAAAAAGTAGTAGATGTAGTGATATTGCAGTCAAGAAAACATGACAGTTAAATGAAGAATGCAGTAAAATATTAGCTAATATAAAGATTATAAGAGTCTAGTTACTTTTAAATGGAATCAGCTGAAAATAGAGTAGGAGACAGTGAATTAATTGTAGGATGAGGGTGTCTACAAATTATGGAGGAGTAGTGAGAAGGTTCAGGCAAAAGGGAGACAGAGATAGTAGTGGAGAGCAGTAGATGATAGTGATAGAGGTTGTGAGAAAGTAGCTGTATTATGGTCAGTTACATATAAGAGTGGTTGACAGTAGGGGTTTGGAGATTTTCCAGGAAAATCACATGTACAGAGTTGGGAACTGAGTAGCTAGGACTTCAGGTGAGTTTTAAATGATTTTAGGGAGTGCTGCTGTTAGAAAAGCTGATGAACTATTTATTTCTTATCAAAGGATTAAAAAGGGACTTCTAAAAAGGGACTTCCCGTGTTTAAACAGACATTTTCCAGGTAGCTATCCGCAGCTACTGTTAATTGTTCTCACCATGGCAAACCCATTCTAGACAATATTAGGGCACATTCTACTAGAGCCTTATTTTGTTTGATGCTGTACTGGAAAGGCACAGACTCTAGAAGCATTCAAGAGGCAGCTTACATGGTTCTCTGTACACACTTTTACAAAACATTTCATATTGAATTCCTTTTCAAGGTTCAGGGCTAACTTTGCTAGGACCATTTTCCAGGAGCTGCTGGATCCATATTCTTCCTCCTCCTAGGTCAAATAGGCTTTGGTAATCATCCTGTATAGCCTAAAGGCTACTCCGTCAGTGGGAGTGATGAACACAGTAGAGTTGTTTTAAGTTGTATTTACCCACAACAGTAGATGTTTCAGTTCATCACTGCTGCAGTAGTCACACCCTCCCTCCATCCCCCTTCTCTTGTATATAGTTGTAGTTGGGATATAAAGTGGGATGCGGGATGCTTTGTTTCTGCTTTATATGCTTCCTTGATATTATTGTTTTTTGGCTCAGGATTGTTAACTTCCTCTCTCACTCTCTCTCTCGTTCTCTGTATTGGCAAGAAAGTCCTGAAGAAGTCTTCACTCTGACTACCGATTTCCCTCCTTGAGAATATCCAACCAGCAGTCAGAGTGTGTGTGGGGGTGGGGGGGGGGCTTTGTGAAGCTGGCCAGTTGTTTTCTGGCAGGAAAGTAACTCATATAACCTAAAGGCTAGTGCAGCAGTGAAGAATTCTAACCTTGTCTATTATGGGTAAGTACAACTTACACAACTGTGTACATTCTGATCCAGTCATAGACTGTTTAGAATAATAATTCCATGTTTTGTAGGTTGCACTGTTTCTAACTACTGCCTAAAAATACATTATATGTGATTATGTATAACAAAACTGTTTATATTACAACTGTGTAAGTGCAGCAAAACAACTACTGTCCTTGCTAGGAATATATTTTTCTTGAGTTAAATGGATAACCAAGAGTAAACTCCTACTCTTTAGCAGTGCTTGGCTACCTTTTATTTTGCATGTAGTTTTGTTTATTCTAAACAAATAAGAAAATATACATTTCGCAGTTAGGCACATATACAATATATTACCTATTGCTTTATTTTATAGGACCTAGATTGGACTGGATCATGTTTGTGGTTATAGGAATATCTTTAACCTTTTTCTTGCATTTAATGAGATGTAGTTATCCTAGATCCTGGGCGGCCGTGGTGGTGCAGCGGTTAGTGTTGTCTCCTCACAGCAAGAGGTTCTCTGGTTCGATCCTCAGCTGGGGTGCCTTCTGTGCGGAGTCTGCATGTCCTCCCTGTGGTTGCGTGGGTTTCCTCTGGGTGTGAACCTCAGCTGGGGTGCCTTCTGTGCGGAGTCTGCATGTCCTCCCTGTGGTTGCGTGGGTTTCCTCCGGGTGCTGTGGTTTCCTCCCACATCCCAAAGACATGCTGTAGGTGGATTGTACACTCTAAATTGGCCCTAGGTGTGAGTGCGTGTCTGTGCCTTCTGTGGGAGGTTGGGCGTCGGGCTGGCAACTCGACACCGTAAAACTCCACTGCCAATCATGAGAGGACATGTGATCTGCTGTGGCGACCCCTAACCGGGAAATGCTGAAAGAAGAAGAGTAGTTTTCCTAGATCCTGCTGTTACTTTATGGAATTATTTGCATGTCACAGGTACAAATCCCTCTGTGGAATGCAGACTTGGAGAAATGAAGAAAACATGGCGGAGTATAGCCTGTAAATACGTTTTTTGCCACTTACATCGGTACATATCAGGCACAAGACTTCATTGGTTCCTAATAAGAAAGACACACTTCTTCTTTTTCTGGCTTTTCTCGGTTTGGGGTCACCACAGCAGATCACCTGTCCGCTCATGATTGGCAGTGGAGTTTTACGGTGTCGAGTTGCCAGCCCGGCGCCCAACCTTACACAGAAGGCACACATATGCACGCACTCACGCCTAGGGCCAATTTCGTGTCCAATCCACTTAAAGCATGTCTTTGGGATGTGGGAGGAAACCAACGCGACCACAGGGAGGACATGCAGACTCTGCACAGAAGGCACCCCAGCTGAGGATCGAACCAGAGAACCTCTTGCTGTGAGGCAGCAACGCTAACTGCTGCACCACCACGGCCATCCTTGTTAAGGGAAGGTCATGCATTCTAAATCATACCTGCTTGTTTGAAAAGGTCATGCAGGTGGCGAACACTGTTCACATAGCCTATTTGGATCTAGCAAAGACATTTGACACCAAACCACATGATTGGATTGTTAAGAACCAAATGGCCTTAAGCACTGATCTCCTTTGTGGTAAGATATATTCCAGACTGGCTCAAGGACAGAACTACTTTCAGAATTTATTAAAAGTGAGATATAGGAAGGTAGAAAAGCCTAAATTTTATGATTTACTGTTATGTTGGCCTTCCTTTTGCAAAAATCTATTTTTACAGAGTGTGTTATATGCAACTCATACCTCTCAACTGTCCAGATTTTCATAGAATTTCCAGTTTTTGCTTCATATTTTAGGACTGTTCCATACAAAATTTGTGATTTTATGGAAATTCATTGAGGACTGAAGGCACTAAATAATGAAAAACATTTGAATTTCAGTCTTCATTATCCTTCAAAACATGTACATCATTGCGCCATCTATTATTCTTTCTTTTTAAGTTTGTAAGTGCAATATTTAAAATCTTTCCCTATTTTTAGGCCTTTTCCCACCATTATTACGCCTTTGTCCGGATTTCTTTTATTAAGAGGTATGATGCAACTGTACTTTTCTCGGATAACTGTTTTTATCTCTGCAAAGCAAAGTATTCCTTACAGTTTGTGCAATGTTTAGTCTCCATTTTTCCTCGGTAGGATACACTTTCTAAAAAAAAGCACATTGTTTCTGTTAGGAACTGTGGAAGAATCTTTGATGGATGTAGTTGTGTCACTCCACCAGAACAAAAAAACTACTTTATTCACCTTCCTCAGGAATGTCACCTTTTAAGACTCGAGTGCTTGTTTCTTGCTGCCTATTAACCTTAACTTTTATTTGTTAGTATGTTTGTTTCCCAGTAAGGGGATTGGTCCATGAAGCCTTTACAGACATAATCCAATCCATAAGTGAATATATGTAATGTAATGGTTACAGGGACACTTTTTGTCAGACAAGCAGTATGTTTTTTAGGAGGTGGGATGAAACTACAGTACAGAGAAAACACGTGCATACATGAAGAAAACATCAAAACCCCATATAGACTGGGACCAGAAGTCAGGGCTGAAACCCAGGCCATGAATCAGTGAGGCAGAGATCTTACCACTGAGTTAATGTGGTGGCTGTGACACCCATGCCCTGGCCCAGCAATCAAGGAGCCTCAGTCTTCTCCACTAACACCAGAGCGGGCATCTCATATATGAGGAAAGTGAGAGCGTCTCATATATAAGGAAAGGATAACAAATAAACACAGTAAAGTGCAATTTCCCTTAAGAACACGCAGTCAGTCTGGGGCTGGTTGCTCCCTTGCTCTCCAGGTCCCCAATAAGACTCCCCACTGGTACAGCTATGGGGTCCAGATCTCACCCTAGTGGGCAAGCTAAAACCTCTAGTACCCACTCTGTCCAACCAGTGCTTTGTGTCCCTGCTTAAGTAGCTGACACACGCACACACTTTGAGAAGAGTTTATACAACTACACAGACACTCCTGGGAAAGGCTGGCACAGGTTCTCCAGCTGTGCCTTTTTTTCCCAGATTATACAGTAGTACCAGCTGCCATGACCCACTAATAATTATCAGCTACACAAAGGCCCTTAAAAGGGTGTCCAGTTATTACTGTGCAATATTATTATCCAATTGGGAAGTGACTAATCAGTCAAGGCTTATTTGGAGTGACTTGGACAGCAAACTCTATAAATATGCAGTGTACTCTACAGCTTAACTTATCTCTACACAAACCAGCCACAGTTAAAAGGTTTTAAAATATTTAATAATAAATAATTAAAACCACAACACAATACTTTCTATTACACAGTGCTAGTCAGAGTTCAGAGATCACACAGAAATACTTAACATAAATCAGTAGTACAGTTCTGACATCACAGAAAAACAGTCTAATATTTCTAGTTCCTAGCTATTTCTAAAAGAAAACACAAATCTAAGATAACTTGCATATGAGCAAGACAGTGCTGTGAGTTGGATGATCAAGACAAAAATGCTTAATGCATTCTGATTCTCTGTTTCAATTGAAATTGTAGTTCTGATAAATATTACATCATTCTTTCACTTTCCTGGTGTTCCCAGGCTGACAGATACTACGTTCTTTTGTCATTTTGAAGCTGCAGGAAACTACAGCCTTAAAAGACATTCCATATGTAAACTCTAGTAATTATTCCTTAAGTTAAAACAATAGGCAGGATGCCTTCATCTATCCCGGCCGGAGCCGAATTGTAAACATCAAAGACAGTCATGAAATAATTTGAACTGCAAAGGACAAACAAGAGATGCTTGTCTTAGCTTTCTTTACAGCAGAAGGCAATGTTGTTACATTGTTTTAAGTTCACATTTCACAGCATATTCTTTCATTTAAGAAAACAAGTCTGTAGTTCCACATTCAGATTTACAACTGATAGAATTATCTGCACAATTCTATCTGGCTAGGCTGGCAGCCTTCACAGTGGACAGAGTTTTTTCTTTTATTAGGTAGTTCCAGGATTTCTTTCCTGACCCAGTCTTTTCTTTAGTTATGTAGGTGTTTGTCCTGTGATCAAAGCACAGGATGTCATTTTGGTTACAGTACCTGCAACAAAAGTCATCCTTAATGAAGTGTGGTATGGTTTCTTTAACCAGATGTTTGAAAGTGAGAGTCTGTCAAAATGTCCTCTTGCAGCAGGTAAAACTAACATTTCTTTTGTTTCTGTTTTCTTTTTTTCTCCTCACTGATCAGTAAGGGACTTTTTTTTACTACAGGGCATTTTGTGTTACATGAGAACTGGAAAAAGCATTGACTGGCCCGTCTATAATAGTACTTAAGCCTGTTTTTGAGTGTGTGATTGGGGGAGGAAGTTATGGGAGGTTGTAGAATTTGTAATAGAAAAATTTGATTGTCAGGAATTTGTACTGTGTTGTCATTGTTTTTATTAGTGGCACCTCTAACAAGACGTCCTTCTTGCATGCATTGTAATCTTGTATTACCATGTGTACTTGCATAGCAGTGCTTTTCCTTTTTATTCTTGTCTTTCATTTGTGGTTTCTGATTATTAGACAATAAAGAGAGCACGAAGAATTCCAGTATCACCTGTGAGAAAACCTGTGTCAACAGAACCAGATGAAAGAATGTTAAACATGATTGAAGATGAAGTCGAATATGATCGCAGAAGTGCTCATAGCTGGGATAGTAGAGACCGAAGTCCTGACAGAGGCTTTAGCAGAGATATTGGCTTCATTGCTGAGAACAGCCGTGGTAGGCCGTATGAGAGAAACAGAAGCCCTGAGCACGACTACAGAAGAGACCACAACCGTGGCAGGAGCACTGACAGGGACAGAAGCCCAGAGCATGACTACAGGAGAGATCACAGTCGTGGAAGAAGCCTTGACAGGGGTTTAAGTCCTGATCGTGACTATAGAAGGGACCACGTTCATGACAGAAACATAGACAGGGACCATATTTTTGAACGGAGATATGACAAAGACCATAGCCCTCCAAGAGGTTATGGGCAAAGAGAGCATTCTGATTTCAGAAGTGAAAGACCAGTGGCTAGGAGCCAGAGTCGAGAGCGACATCTTTCCCGTAGTCCTTCTCCAGTGTCCAACAAAGATTCCAGGCACTACAGAGATCAAGAGATGGAAAGGCCCCTAACTGTTAATCTGTCGAAAAACAAGCCAAATGAAGGTGAGAATCATGAGCAAAGCTGTGTGGATTTTGTAGACTGGAATATTTGTTTAGTTTTGAATATACATGTTAGAATACATGAAGAGAATATTGCAGAATTTTATATACATTTACAGTTGGTGCACTTTCTTGATCATCATGTATCTTTTCATATGTGCAGCATTGGTTCAGAAAGCCTTGTTTTACTAAAGATGACGTAGGAGTTCCAGTGTGTTAAGTGGTGCTTATTTTTTGTAATGCTGCATTTTTCTTTGTGTTTTATTGTGCAATGCAGGAGGTATACTTTCAAGACAAATTTTTAATTTTTCACTGATTGAATGTATTACCTACTGTAGTCATCCAGTTACTCACCTGCTTGATAAGTCTTGGAGATGCTTTGCTAGAACTGTTGCATATACAGCTTGCCTGCTGCTTGTTAGCAAGATTGTGGTAGTAATATCTTTTTGACAAATGGCAAGAGGCAGTGATATTGTATGGATGCTGGTGCACATTGTAATATTACGTGTCAGAGTAGGGTGACACTTTCAGACCCTACATGCATCATTTATCTATTACTTATGCACAGGTCAGTCTTATTCTAGTATTTGTTATAGAAAAAGTTTGATACCTGATGCTGTAAACATGAAATCTTACAGGCATTTAGCATTTGTCATTTCAGTAATGAGGGATGTTCTTCATGTTTCACTGTTGCAGTCATTATTTGTGGGTTATTCCTGCTGGGTAGCCCTCGGCCGGCCCGAATATCAGAGTAAAGGTTTCCTTCCTGTGTCGGCTGTTCTGTGACTGTTGCTGACGTCAGGTTGTCAGGGCTATAAAGGGAGACAGCCGATGCCATTACATCAGTCTTTCTTGCCGTGGAGCCCGAAGCAGAAGCAGTATTGTGAGTGCGTCGGTAGGCTGTTGCCAGAGTGAGGACAACTGTCTAAAGCTAAGTACCCCATTGGGAAATATTTTCTTGCCTTAAACTGATGTCAGAGAAAGTTAATAACTGTCTCAGTTGTGGAAAGCAGATCCCACACTGAGATTTCCATTCACTCAGCGTCACTTGCTTAGGCTCAGACCATAACATCTAGGGTGTCTTTTCTGTGCCCTTTTTAATGCTAGAACCATAAGAAGAGCTGAAATTGTAGCTTGGCATTTTAGCGAGCCGTCTTCTCATTGCAAAATGGCATCGGTCGGTAAGTCATTACATAGTAAAAAGAAAGACCAGGATAAAGATAGGCCTCAAAAAGTTAGGCCGTCTGACAACTCAGATCAAAAGTCTGCTATTTTCAACTCTGTGCTACAGCTGAACTCAGTGAGGCACCTTTGCAGCCCCTGACTCCAGCTGGAGAAGCGTTGCAGGCCTCTACCGAGACACTTTCAGAGTCCGTTAGCCAACAGATCCTCCTCCCCCTGCCGGTATGTCACTCTTTCTCACTCGGTCGGGTCCAGAGCCACTTTGCAGGCACTGGCTTCTGCTGAGATACCTTTGACAACTGAAGCCAGGCATAGACCGACGACAATGACGCCAGTTAAACTAACCTTGTATAAGACTACCAACCCATCCTGGCCCAGGCCTAAGACTACCCCCAAAAAGGTCCCTCCCCAAAGACCTAGCCATCGACCTACAACCAGCCAGCCTGCCCCTCAGTTGCAGCAACTGCTTGGAATGGCAGAAGACTTGATGACTCTTATTAGAGGAATCCAGCCCCACCCTCCCACCCCAGCCAAAAGAAAAAGGGTCACCTTCCCTGAGGTCCTGACTGACCAGGAATCAGAATAATCTGTTCTTGAAGAGTCAGATGTGGTAGACCAACCCTTTGCAGCATTTGAGGGCTCTGATGCTGATGACCCCATTCCATCTGAACCCCCCCCCCCCCAGAACCTTTCTTTTGGGCAAACCTTAAACTCCCACAGAGAACACTTTCAGTGGAAGGCCCAAGATTACCCTCAGTCTAAGAAGAGACTGAGAAAATTCCTTGACCCAACTCAGCATAAGCCTCTGGCCATTCCTCCTATCTTGGATGTAGTGCAGGATGTTTTTCTAGAATCTGCCCTTTCACCAGAATCTCTCCCCCCAGCACCCAGGAAACCAGACAGATATTACAGGGTGCATGACATCCACAAATATCTTTAAAAACCCTACTGCAGACCCAGAAGTCATTACTCAAGGCCGTAAGGGAGCTATGGCAAGCTTATCTAAAAATCCCATTCTAGCTGACAAAGAAAGCAGAGCTTTAGACAGAATGGGGAAAAAGGTATACACCTCAGCCACTTTAGCTGAAAGAGCCATGAATTGTCAATTCCATATGCTGAAATTCCAGCAGAATGTCCTCAAACTTAACAGAAGTCATCTTCCTTTCCTGACAATAGTACTACCAGAGAATTAACTGACCCCATACAGTGTAGCTCTCAGGTAGCCAAATACTCCTTGCATTGTGGTTTTGATGCCTTAGAAGCTTTTACTAGGGTTGCAGTTACAGGCTCAGTGATCTGAAGACATGTCTGGTTAAGGGAGCAGCCTTTGCCTGATCAAGTAAAATCCAAACTGCTAGATACCCCTTTGGATAAGGACCAGTTTGGACCTAAAGTGGAAGAGGTCATTAAGAAAATGGAGGACAAAGCCAAGTCCATGCAAACTGTCAAGGACTTCTTACAGGTGCAACCTCCCAGGTTCAGCATAAACTTCCCCACTAAACACTGGTCCTTTCCTTCACAGAAAAAAACAGTCCAGAGGAAGGGATGCAGAGACAAAACCCCTAGACAACAGTCCCATAGCCAACAAAGACCCAGGTAGTGGTCCACTGCTGCTCTTAGGCAAGCATGTTCTAAGCCCACTCCCTTCTCCAAGGACTCTCATTGACTCTCGCCCCTCTGCCCCTCATCAAACAGGCTGGGAGGAAGACTTTCCCTCTTCCTAGAAAACTGGCAAGCCATCACCTCAGATCTATGGGTCCTGAAAATTATTACCAGCGGGTACAGATTCTATTTCAGAGAAAAGCCAAAAAGGTCAGGTTGCCCAGACGTCCCTGTAAATCAGAGGACAGAAGCTAGATGTCCCTATAAATCAGAGGACATAAGCTGTTCATCAGATCAGAAAGCTTTATGGCCAGGGTGCTGTAGAACCTGTACCAAAGGAGCAGGCCTGAAAAGGATTTTATTGAAGACTGTTCCTGGTTCCCAGAAAAGGGCACCTGGCACCCTATCCTAGACCTCGCCACCCTAAATCTGTCCCTCCTGGTTCCAAAATTCAAGATGCTGACTCTGCAAAAACTACTACATATGCTGCTACCACAAGCCTGGGTAGTGACCCTAGATCTGATAGATGCCTACCTGCATATCCCTATCAGACAGTCGTGTAGGAATTACCTAAGATTCAGAGCAGGGTCCCAACACTTTCAGATGTTCTTCGTGTTTCACTGTTGCAGTCATCACTGTGGGTAATCCCTGCTGGGTAGCCCTCAGCTGGCCCGAATACCAGAATAAAGATGGTCCCTCCTGCGTCGGCTGCAGGTTGTCAGTGGTATAAAGCAAGGCAATCAAAGCCATTACATCAGTCTTTCTTGCCGTGGACCCCAAAGCAGAAGCAGTTTGAGTGTGCGTCAGTCGGCCGCTGCAAAAATGAAGTAGAAAGCGACTAAAGCTAAGTACCCCATTGAGAATCTTTTTCTTGTACTAACCGATGTCCGAAAAAGTAAATAATTGTCTCCGCTGTGGAAAATAAATACTACACCGAGACTTCCATAACTTGTGTGCATCCTGTTTAGGCCCAGACCCCGGATGTTGGTTCTGTGCTCTCTCTAACACTAGGACTATCCGACGTAGAGCAGAATTTGTAACTAAACATTTCGAAGACAGTCCTTCACAGCATGAAGTGGCATCCATTGGCATCCATTGGTTAGCATCCAGTGAATATTCCCAAAAAGAGAAAAGACAAAGAAAGGTACAGACCACAAAAAGTTAGGCCTTCAGACGACTCTAACCCAAAGTCAGCCTCTAGCACAGTGGAATTCAGAGAGGCACCTACACAGCCCCTGACAGCTGCCGCACTACCACCGCAGGCCTTTACTGAGACCCTTTCAGAGTCTGGTACGCAGCTAGATAAGACTACACCTGCTGGATTTTCAGTTGTCAGCCCTGCGGTTAGGTCCGGAGCCGTTTTGCAGGCACTGGCTTCCAAGGAGGCCTTTCAGATAACCGACGCCAAAGACAGACAGCCATGCCACCGGCCAGAGCCGCACCCAGGCCCATTGAAGCACTGAGGCCTAAAAGCAAGGCCACTCCCATGTAAACAATTCCCAGTTGCCATTTTCCTCAGGCGCAGCCTGCTCAGTCACAACAGCTTCTTAAGATGGCTGAGGATCTAATCACACTCATCAAAGGTAGTCAGACTGCCCCAGCCAAAAAAAAAAAGGGACCTTTCCCCAGAGATTCTCTCAGAAACTGACACTGAAAAATCAGACTTTGGACTCTGACAATGAACGGCAGCCCCTTACCACCTTTGAGGATTCTGATGCAGAGGAATCCATCCCATCTGCACCCCCAAGGATCTATCATTTGGAGAGACCTTACACACCCTCCGGGAACACTTCCATTGAGAATCTCAGGACTACCACCAGTCTGAGAGAGTTTCTGGACCTACCCCAGCATAAACCCTTAGCTATTCTTCCCATTTAGGATGTGGTAGAGGATGTCTTTATGGAGTCTAGCCTCACTCCTGATGCCCTGCCTCCTGCACCTAAAAAGCCAGATGGGTACTACATTCAGCTGACCCAGAGGTCATTACCCATGGACCCAAAGGGGCTAGGGCCATTTCCTCCAAAAACCCAATACCTTCTGACAATGATCACAGAGCCCTAGACAGATGGAGTAAATAGATATACACCTCTGCTACCTTAGCTATCAGAGCTCTAACTGCCAGTTCCATATGCTAAAATATACACAACATACACTAGAGGTATTAAAGCAGAAAATGTCCTCCTTACCAGACAATTCAACTTCCAGATAACTGGGAGAGATCTTACACTCCAGTTCTCAAGTGGCAAAGCATTCCCTCCACTGTTGATACGATGCCCTAGAAGCCTCTAGTAGGGCTACTGTTACGGGCTCTCAAGTGGCAAAGCATTCCCTCCACTGTTGATACGATGCCCTAGAAGCCTCTAGCAGGGCTTCTGTTACGGGGTCAGTCATTAGGAGACATGCATGGCTAAAAGTGCAACCTCTGCCTGATCATGTTAAATCCAAACTCCTAGAACCTCCCTAGATAAGGACTGCTTGTTTGGAACTAAGGTGGAGGAGGCCATCAAGAAAATGGAGGATAAGGCCAGATCTATGCAGACAGTAAAAGATTTCCTCCAGGTCCAACCTCCCAGATTCAGCAGGAACTTTCCCACCAAACAATGGTCCTTTCCTTCCCATTCCAGACCTGTGCAAAGGAAAGGGCGCAGGGACAGACCCACCAGGCAGCAACTACAAGGCCAGCAGAAGCCCAGACAGTGGACCTCTACAACCCTCAGGGTAGGGGGTTCTAAGTCCACTCTCTGCCCTAAGGACTCAGTGACTCCACCTCCCTCCTCTGCCCCCCCCCCCCGAAGTTAGGAAGAAGGCTATCCCTTTTCAAAGACAGCTGGCAATCCATCACAAAAGATCAGTGGGTCCTGAAAATAATTTCCCGAGGATACAGATTCTATTTCAAAGTGAACCCAAACTTAACAGCATACCCAGACATACCAGCAAATCAGCGGGCAGAGGCCCTCTGCCAAATTCAGAAACTTTGTACTCAAGTAGTAGTGGAGCCTGTACCCCAGGAACAAACAGGAAAAGGGTTTTATTCAAGATTGTTCCTGGTACCCAGGAAAGAGGGCACCTGGAGCCCTATTCTGAATCTATCCACACTGAACCTTTCCCTGCTAGTGCCAAAATTCAAAACGCTCATGCTCCAAAAACTCTTGCCCATGCTGACTCCAAATGCCTAGCTAGTCACCCTAGACCTAAAGGATGCCTACCTGCATATCCCTGTAAAGGAGTCGTGCAGAAGGTTCCCTCGCTTCAGAGCAGGCTCACAACACTTTCAGTTCTCTGTGCTGCCCTTTGGCTTATCTACTGCTCCCAGACTTTTCACCAAATGCCTGGCCCCTGTCATTGCCTTCTGCAGGCAGAAAAACATTCAGATTTACCCCTATCTGGATGACTGTCTCATCCAGGCAGACAGCAGGGAAAAGCTTTTGCAAGACCTCAACTTTGTCCAAACCCTCTTTACCTCTCTGAGATTTACCATCAGCAATGAAAAAAAGTCCCATTTCCAGCCCACCATACAGGTCACCTTCTTGGGAGCTCTCCTGGACACATCCACCCAAAGAGCCTTCCTCTTTCCAGAAAAACAAAGTTTTCTGCCCCAGTACTTCACCCAATTGGTTCACAGAACACACCTCACAGCCAGGAAGTTCCTTCAAGCTCTGGGGTACATGTCATCCTGCTGGTACCCTTGGCCAGACTTCACATGAGAAACCTGCAGTGGTACCTAAAAAACTATGGTGCCAACACACTCATTCACTGGAGTTACAACTGCCTCTGATTCCCTGCTTAAGAGAGGAGCTCCTATGGTGGGCAGAAGTCTGTATGCTGAACAAAGGCTTACCTTTTTGTAATTCTTTCCCATGGCCAGATCATCACTACAGATGCCTCAGACGCAGCCTGGAGGGCACACTTAGGAGACATGTGCACCCAAGGCACCTGGGACCTCAGGGACCTAGACCTACACATCAACCTGAAGGAAATGATGGCAATACTCAGGGCTGTCACAGCCTTGAAGAGCCTCCTGAAACCAGGGGTGCTCCTCATCAAAACAGATAATACAACAGTCATGTGGTACATCAACAAGCAGGGAGGAACACACTCATACTTGCCTTGTCGTCTAGCCATGTTTCTCTGGCAGACTGCCTTGATGATGGGCCTTCATCTGCTAGCCCAGTACATCCCAGGGGAGCACAACACCCTAGTAAGACTACTACAGCAAAAGTGTCATGGACCTCCATGAATGACAGTTTTGGAGGGAGACCTTCCTCTGCATTGCCCAAATTTGGGGGACCCCAGAGGTAGACCTCTTTGTATCCATAAAGAACAGGCAGACCAGTTCTGCACCAGGGAGGTCCACCCAGCAGCCTGGAAGGTGGATACTGTCTCCTTCCACTGGGGCAACCTGTTTGTCTACACCTTCCCCCATTGCCAATGATCCCAAGGGTACTGCTAAAGATCAGGGAGGAAGGGCCAAGGGCTATACTCACTGCTCCACATTGGCCCAGGCAACATTGGTATCCCTTGCTACTCAGCCTGACCAAAGAGCCACCAACAAACCTGCCTCTCACAGAAGAAATTCTAACCCAAGAAAAAGGGTCATTACTGCATCCCAATCTGCAAACTCTCAGCCTATCTGCATGTCTTGCACCCCAAAGGCAAATGCCAGCCCACTGTTGAGCAAGCAGGTCCTGGACATAATTAAGGAGGCCAGGAGGCCCAGCACCAGGAAATCCTACTCGGCAAAATGGAAAAGATTCAATGCTTGGTGCCAAACTAAGGGTACAAGCAACTCCCTTGCATGTCTCTGTCTGATTCTACACTACCTGCAGAGCTAGTGCAAAAAGGATTGTCTTACTCCTCCATCAAAATTCATGTCTCAGCCATCTCTGCCCATTCCCATACAGAGCAAGCTTTGTTTTCCCACCCCCTGCTAAAACAGTTCCTTAGAGTGGTACCTCACATCAGCCACTTAGGAGGTCACCCATCCCTGCCTGGGACCTGAACTATGTCTTGGAAAAATTGACCTTACCCCCCTTTGAACCGGCTGCGTCAGCAGAGCTAAAACACCTCGCTTGGAAGACCACCTTCCTGCTGGCCATAACCTCAGCCAGGAGGGTTTCCAAGCTGCAGGCTGTGATGGCCAATGAACCCTTCATTATCTTCCATGCAGACTGGTGTCTCTTAGAACTAACCCCTTTTTATGCCTAAGGTGGTATCTGACATAACATTGAATCAGGCTATACATCTTCCCACCTTCTTTCCTAACTCTCAGAATAGGGGGGAAGGAATCCTTCATTCATTGGATGTACACTGACAGCTTAGATACTATCTGGATAGAACCAAGTCTCTCAGAAAGACTGACCATCTCCTGGTCAGCTTCGCCCCAGGGGCAGAGGGGAAACCAGTTTCCAAGCAGACCATTTGTAAATGGATATTCAACTGTATCCAATTCTGCTACCACTTCCATGGAAAAATTCCTACCAAGCCTGTCCAAAGCCATTCCACTAGGGTAGCATCTACTTCTACTGCTTTCCTCAGGGGTGTCCCTACCAAGGACATGCTAGAACCTGCCACTTGGACTTCCGTCCACACCCTCACCAAACACTACCAATTGCCTCTTTTCTCCAAAACCCAGGCAGGCTTTGCCTCTGCAATCCTGCAGGGCATGCTAGGTCCTACTTAGAGCAGTGCAAGCCTGTTCTTCTATTCCTTCCCATCTGCCTTCCACCCTACCTTTAGCTTTGGGAATCTTCCCACAAGTGATGACTGCAACAGTGAAACACAAAGAACATAATACAGTTGTGTACACTTGCCATAAATATAGATGTTCGAGTGTATTCACTGTTGCAGTCCTGTTTTCCCTCCCTCCTTCCATCTCTTACTCTCTCTCTCTGTTCCCTTCATGCCAGTCTATACCTATGGGCATCCTCCAGATTGGCCTTCTGGACAGAGCTGCTATAGGTTGGGGCAAGAAAAACTGATGTAATGGCATCGGTTGCCTTGCTTTATACCACTGACAACCTGTAGCCGACGCAGGAGGGACAATATTTATTCTGGTATTCAGGCCAGCCGAGGACTACCCAGCAGGGATAACCCACAAGTAATGAATGCAACAGCGAATACACTCTAACATCTACATTTATGGTAAGTGTACACAAATGTACATTCTCTGCTCTGCCCTTTGGATTATCCACTGCTCCCAGAGTCTTTGCCAAGTGTCTGGCTCTAGTCATTGCATTTTGCAGACAGAAGGGCATACACATGTATCCCTATCTTGATGATTGCCTCATCCAGGCAGAAACCAAGGAAAAACTCTTGCAGGACCTCTCCTTTGTGCAGACCCTACTAACCTCACCAGGATTCACCAAGTCCCATCTACAGCCTACATGAAGGTTAACCTTCCTGGGCACCCTTCTAGACACCTCAGCACAAATGGCCTTCCTCCCTCCAGAGAAGCAGGCCTTTCTACAGTCTTACTTCACCCAGCTGGCACACAAAACTCACCTCACTGCCAGAAAAATCCTGCAAGCCCTGGGATGCATGGCCTCCTGCATCCTGTTGGTACCCTTTGCCAAGACTGCACATCAGAAAATTGCAATGGTACCCAAGGAACCTCTGGGGCCAACACTCTGTCACTGGAACACGAGCTACCCCTTATTCCCTGTTTAAGGAAGGAGCTCCTATGGCGGGCCAAGGCTCGCACTCTGAATAAGGGCTTACCCTTTCTCCTTCAGCCACACCACCAAACCATAACCACAGATGCCGCCGGGGAGCTCACAAAGGAACCCTGTGAACTCAGGCTTTTTGGGAACAGGAGGATCAGGGTCTCCATATCAACCTGAAAGAAATGCTAGTGGTACACAGGGCAATCCTAACCTTCCAAAAACATCTGTCACCAGGAGTACTCTTAATCAAGACAGACAACACTACTGTCATGTTGTACATCAGCAAGCAGGGGGGCACACATTCTTACCCCTGTGTCGCTTACCTATGAAAATCTGGCAGTCAGCCTCAAATCTGGGACTGCATCTGATAGCGCACAATACCTTCCAGGGAAACAAAACACCCTGGCATATCAATTAAGCAGACAACAACTGGACCCCACGAGAGGTAGTTGCACAGGGAAACCTTCCTAAAGATCAGTCAAGTCTGGGGGAAAACAAACCTAGACCTTTTTGCAAGCTACCAGAACTACCAACTGACCAAATTCTGCTCGAGAGTTTCATCTAGAAGCTTGGAGGGTGGACACCCTCTCCTTCCACTGGGGCAGCCTGTTTATGTATGCTTTCCCCCCACTGCCTCTGATACCCAGGGTGATGATCTTCGTGTTTCACTGTTGCAGTCATTATATTTGGATAATCTGCTGGCAGGTTGCCCTCAGTCGGCCTGAATTCCAAAGTCTTGGGTCCTGCGTCGGTTGCTGTCTTCTCTTCCATGACGTCAGGTCGTCAGGGGTATAAAACATGCAGCCGATGCCATTTTCTTTAGTCTTTCTTGCCGCGCGGTGCCTGAAGCAGAAGCATTTCGCAAGTGCCAGTCGGCCAACTACTGAAATATTCGAGTTTGAGTTTCAGAACCGAAGTCTTCACTAAAGCAAAGT
Source organism: Protopterus annectens (assembly GCF_019279795.1). Lineage (NCBI taxonomy): Eukaryota > Metazoa > Chordata > Ceratodontiformes > Protopteridae > Protopterus > Protopterus annectens. The sequence goes on from NC_056730.1 coordinate 1,118,342,849, forward strand.
ACCCCGTTGGGGAAACTTTTTTTCTTGCTTTTTACCGATGTATGAAAAAGTTAATAATTGTATTACTTGTGGAAAGCAAATACCTCATAAGGATTTCCATTTATACCGTATTCCTTGCCTAGGCCCTGATCACAACGTGCCTGGCTGTCGGTTTTGCGCTAGATTTAACCAACGCACTATTAAGCGTTGGTATACTTTTCCATCAAAGTATTTTGGAAACAGATTTAACTACCCAGAAATGTCATTGGATAGCAATCCGACTACCAGAGTAGATAAAAAACACAAAGAAAAGGACAGAGAAAGGCAGTCGAGATCCAAAACCGACGACGAAGCTTCTCCTAAGCCAGTCGCCGGTTCGCCGGTACTCAGTGAGGAGCTTTCGCAGCCCCTGATACCTGCTACCTTCGAGTTGCAGGCCTCTACCGACACCCATGTGGAGTCCGGCATGCTGCAAGATACTCAAGGTATTGGACCAACGGATGTATCTCCATCGGATGGGTCTGGAGCCGCTGAGCAGGCACCGGCTTCTGAGGGTGTATTCAGACCTCAACATTTGTATATCAAACCGACGACAGCTGCAAAACCAAAGACAAAAGCAACTTCTAAAACTAAAAAATTGACGCATGAGCCACATGCACGGGCCTCTATGCCTAAAAACATATGATCAAAATGGCTGAAGACCTTATTACCTTGATCAAGGGGTACCCATCCCCCTCCAGATAAGAGACCTAGGCAAGACACTGATTATGAATCCTCAGATCAGGTTTGTATTTCTTCTGATTCCTCTTCTGATCAGGAATCATCTATACCTCCCTATGAGGATTCTGATGCTGAGGAGTCTATTCCATCTGCATCTCCTCCTGAGGATTATTCATTTGGAGAAACCTTTCATACTTTGAGGGAGCATTTTCACTGGGAGAGTCAAGACTTCTCAGAATCAAAAAAGATTTCCTTCTTCTCCCTCAGCACAAGCCTTTAGCCATTCTCCCTGTTTTAGACATTGTGGATGATGTGTTTTCGGGTGTCAAGCTTGACCCCTGACTCCTTACCTCCAGCTCCCAGTAAGCCTGACAGATATTACAGGGTCCCTGACTCGCATAAATTTTTATTTAGAAACCCTGCTGCTGATCCTGAATCTATTTCACAGGGTCCAAAGGGAGTTAAGGCCTCAACAACAAAAAATCCTACCCCCTCTGACAGAGATTCAAGGGCACTAGACAGATGGGGAAAAAAGGTTTATACATCTGCAACCTTGGCTGTCAGGGCCTTAAACTGTCAATTTCATATGCTTAAGTACAAACAACATGTTATGGGGTTGCTGAAACAGAAAATTATGTTGATTTCAGAATGTGCAGAAAACAAGGAATTACAGGAATTATTGCATGCAGCTGAACAAGTTGGAAAGCATACTTTGCAATGTGGTTTTGATTCCTTAGAGGCCTCCTGCAGGGCCTGGTTAAAGGAACAAAATTTGCCTGATCGTGTTAAAGCCAAATTGCTAGACGCACCTTTACAGCATAATTCTCTATTTGGTATTAAGGCAGAAGAGATTTTAAAGAAAATGGAAGACAAAGCAGCCACCAAGATTCAGTAGACACTGGCCTACAAAAATTTGGTCCTTTCCTGTGTCAGACAGAGCTCAAAGGGGCAAATCCAGACACCCTAAGGGTTCCAGATACCAGGTGCAAGATTCATGCAGGTCAAAGCAATGGGGCGCTTCCACCTCCAAATCTGGAGGAGATAAAGCGCAAACCTACAGAAAGCAATCCCAATGACTTCCCTCTGCCTTCATCAAGCACTTATCTTTTGGCAGCACCCATAGGGGGAAAATTAGCACTTTTTGCTCAAAATTTGCAGTTAATAACCCAGGACAAGTGGGTACTAAACATCGTATCACAGGGATAAGGATTTCATTTCCACACTCTGCCAATGGCAAATGGTTGGCCAGATCTGCCAAAAAATCAATGGGCAGAGGCACAGAAACAGGTTACGTCCCTCATGGATATGGGGGCCATTCAGACAGTACCAGAACAGGAAAAAGGACAAGGTTTTTACTCATGACTGTTCTTGGTACCCAGAAAGGACAAGGCCTGGCGGCCAATACTGGATGTATTGATGTTGAACACATACCTGGACATTCCAAAATTCAAAATGCTGACTTTGCAGCAGCTTCTGCCCATGCAAGGCAAGAATGCTTGGCTGGAGACTTTAGACCTAAAAGAGGCATACCTGCATGTCCGAATAAGACAATCGTGCAGAAGATACCTCAGATTCAAGGCTGGCTTAATGCATTACCAATTCTCTGCACTGCCCTTTGGCTTATCTACTGTGCCCAGGGTCTTTACAAAGTGCCTGGCACCAGTAATTGCATTTTGCAGACAAAGAAGTATACAAATTTATCCTTACTTGGATGACTGTCTCATTCAAGCAGAGAAAAAGGACACTCTTCTTCGACACCTGGCGTTTGTGAAAAGGCTTCTAACATGCCTAGGGTACACAATAAACGAAAATAAATCACAACTGGTACCCTCTCAAAAGATAACATTCCTGGGTGCAAGCTTGGATACAACTGCCCAGATGGCTTACCTCACGCCAAACAGGCAAAGGCAACTGACTGCTTACTTCAAACTGATGGCAACAAAAACCCAGTCTTCTGCAAGGCAAATTCTGCAGGCTGTGGGCTTCATGGCATCCTGCATTCTACTAATTCCATATGCAAGACTGCGTATGAGGAAACTTCAATGGTACCTAAAATGTTTATGGAGTCAACATTCAGACAGTCTGGAAACAATGATTCCTCTGATTCCCTGCCTGCAACAGGAGTTTCTATGGTGGGCAAAGGCATGTCACCAAAACATGGGACTGCCCTTTACCTCTACCCCCTGCTGGCCAAACCTTAACAACAGACGCATCAAATTATGCCTGGGGGGCCCACATGGCAGGAAGATGCATTCAGGGCTTATGGACACCAAAACAAATGCATCTACATATCAACCACAAAGAGATGCTAGCTGTTCAAAATGCCCTAACAGTCTTCAAGGACTTACTTCATCCAGGACAACTACTGATAAAGATGGACAACACCACAGTCATGTGGTATTTAAACAAGCAAGGGGGCACACACTCATACCCCCTTTGCAGATTAGCCATGGCACTGTGGGACACAGCTTTGACCTACCAAATACATCTTCAAGCTCAATTCCTGCCAGGAAAACAAAACACTCTGGCAGACGATTAAAGTAGTAACCTTATGGATCCTCACGAGTGGAAACTAAATCCACAAGTCTTCAGCATGATAACAGAAAAATGGGGAGCCCAGACATAGATCTATTTGCCTCTCCTCAAAATTCTCAACAGAAAAGATTCTGCACAAGGACTCACAGACCAGCATGGAAAGTGGACGCCCTGTCCTTCAGTTGGAAAAAGCTATCAGTTTACACCTTTCCTCCTCTGCCTCTTCTATCCAAGGTCCTCTTAAAAGTCAGATAAGAGAAGCCAAAGATGATATTAATTGCCCCGGACTGGCCCCACCAGTACTGGTACCCAATCCTATGGAACTTGGCTCAATACCCAGCTTGGACCTTGCCTCAACGACCACAACTACTGTCCCAGCAAAACAGTCAGATCCTGCACAATCAACTACAGACTCTGAACCTGGCAGCATGGCTATTCATGTAGTCATACAAACAACACCTCTCAGTAAAACTGTGATGGATGTCATTTTGGAAGCCAGAAGGCCTAGTACTAGAAAATCTTATGCTGACAAATGGAAGAGATTCTGTGCTTGGAATCAAGCACAAGGAACTGATACAGCAAAACCAAGTATTCCTCAGATACTACAATACTTAACTGAGATGCTTGACAAAGGCCTATCTTTCTCATCAATCAAAATCCATGCCTCTGCCATTTTGGCTCATTACAATAGAGAGCCACCAATCTTTTTTCATCCTTTAATAAAGCAGTATCTTAGAGGAGCCAAAAATGTAAGGCCTCCTAGAAGATCACCAGTACCTGCATGGGACCTCAATTATGTGTTGGAAAAGCTCACCCTGCCTCCATTTGAACCAGCTGCTACTGCTGGTTTAAAGTTCTTATCATGGAAAATGGCTCTGCTACTAGCAATTACTTCAGCAAGAAGAGTTTCAGAGCTACAGGCCTTCATGGCTTTGGAGCCTTTTATCATATTTTACCCAGACAGGGTGTCTCTGAGGACAAATACTACTTTTATGCCTAAGGTGGTTTCCTGTGTGGCTCTTAACCAAACAATTCATCTGCCAACTTTTTATCCAAATCTGCAGAACAAAGGGGAGAGAATTCTGCATTCCTTGGACGTACACAGACAGCTAAGATTCTACTTGAGCAGGACAAAAGCTCTAAGAAAAACTGAGCAATTACTAGCGTCATATGCTGCAGGATCGGAAGGAAAGGCTATTTCAAAGCAGACAGTTTCAAAGTGGATAAGCCACTGCATCCGTTTCTGCTACTTAAACCATGGTAAACCTATGCCCAAGGGCATTAGGTCTCATTCCACCAGAGCTGCAGCTATTTCAGCAGTCTTTCTCAGAGTAGTACCAACCAAAGACATTCTAGATGCTGCTACTTGGAGTTCTGTTCACACCTTTACAAAGCATTACCATTTGCCTCTTTACTCTAAGTCCAAGACAGGCTTTGCCACTGCAGTGCTGCAGGGCCTTATAGCCACACCTAATGCAGTTTAGCTCCAGCCTCCCAACCATAGCTTTGGGATTCTACCCAAATGTAATGACTGCAACAGTGAAACACGAAGAACATAATACAGTTGTGTACACTTAACATAAATGTAGATGTTCGACTGTATTCACTGTTGCAGTCCAGGTTACCCTCCTGCCAATCCCCCGGTCATTCTGAAGTTTATCTTTCCTTCTCTATCTTCTACAATCTATGTGGTGTATTTGCTTGTAGATGAAGGTAAAGTTTATATTGTTGCATGTTTATATATATATATATATATATATATATATATATATATATATATATATATATATATATATATATATATATATATATATATATATATAATTTTGCTACCTTTTTGGGGGCACCTGACATCGGGGACAAGAAAAACTAAAAAAAATGGCATCAGCTGCATGATTTATACCCCTGACGACCTAACGTCATGGAAGAGAAGATGGCAACCGACGCAGGACCCAAGACTTTGGAATTCAGGCCAACTGTGTGTAACCTGCCAGCAGATTACCCAAATCTAATGACTGCAACAGTGAATACACACAAACATCTACATTTTTGGTAAGTGTACACAACTGTACTTTTCTCAAGATCAGAGAGGAAGGACCATGGGCTATCCTCGTCTCCCCAGTCTGGCTGAGGCAGCACTGGTACCCCATGCTGCTCAGTCTGAGCATACCCTCTGCAATCCCCCCCACAGCAAACCTTCTCACACAACAGAGAGGGAAGCTATTGCACCCAGGCCTTGCAACACTCATGTTAACAACATGCCTGATTCCACAAAGGCGGATGACACTTCAGCCCTCAGCAAACAAGTGTTAGACATTATTAAGGAGGCCCGTAGACCCAGCACCAGAAAGTCTTTTTCCGCAAAATGGAAAAGGTTCACCTGCTGGTGCAACAGCAGGGGCGCATAGAGCACCAATGCCTCTCTACCACTGGTTCTGGACTACCTAGCAGAGCTTCTAGAAAAGGGGCTGTCTTAATCCTCTATCAAGACTCATGCTTCAGCTTTCTCAGGCTGTGTCCAGGCAGAGCAGCCCTTGTTCTTTCAGCACCTCTTAAAACAGTTCCTCAGAGATGTGGCTCACATCAGACCACCTAGAAGGCCACCTGCACCAGCTTGGGATCTGAAATTTGTCTTGGAAAAGTTGACTCTACCCCCTTTTGAGCCAGCATCCTTAGCAGATCTCCAGTTTCTCTCTTGGAAAACTGCTTTCTTGCTAGCCATCACTTCTGCCAGGAAGGTATCTGAGCTCCAGGCCCTTGTGGCCACTGAGCCCTTCATCATTTTCCACGCGGGCAGGGTCTCTCTGAGAACCAACCCCTCCTTTATGCCTAAGGTGTTCTCTGATGTAACCCTCAACCAGACCATATACCTACCTACTTTTTTTCCTAAACTTACCAGTAAAGGGGAGAGAATTCTGCATTCTTTCGATGTACACAGACAGTTGAGATTTTACCTTGACAGGACTAAATCAGTCAGAAAATGTGACCAGTTTCTGGTTTCATTCACCCTTGGGACAGAGGGGAAACCCATTACAAAGCAGACCATTTCCAAATGGATCTTGCATTGCATACATTTCTCCTATGCCTTCCATGGAAAGAGTCCTCCCAAATCCATCAGGTCTCATTTCACGAGAGCAGTCTCTACCTCCATGGCATTCCTGAGAGGGGTCCCCACCAAGGATATTCTGGAGGCTGCTACATGGACATCTATCCACACTTTCACCAAGCACTACCAGCTGGCTACTTTCTCCAAAACCAGGGCAGGATTTGCGTCTGCAGTCCTGCAGGGCATGCTGGCATCCCCCATAACCTATACAGCATGCCTCCACCCATGTCCTCAGCTTTGGGAATCTTTCCACAAGTGATGACTGCAACAGTGAAATATGAGAAACATTGTACAGTTGTGTACACTTACCATAAATGTAGATGTTCGAGTGTATTCAGTGTTGCAGTCCCATTTCCCTCCTACCTCCCCCTTATTTCTGTATCCTCTTAGGGGCTCCTACCTACTGGGAGGCAAAAAAAACTGATGTAATGGTGTCAGTTGCCACCCTTTATAGCCCTGACGACCTGACGTCAGCCACAGTCTCAGGACAGCCGACGCAGAAGGGAAGTCCTTTACTCTGGTATTCAGGCCGGCCAAGGGTTACCCAGCAGGGATAACCCACAAGTGATGACTGCAGCAATGAATACACTTGAACATCTACATTTATGGTAAGTGTACACAACTGTACTTTCTTTGACCCGTTTCCTCATTGGCACACTGGAGTGGTCATTTCACAAATGATCTGTGCCTGTGAGAGGAAGAATCCTTTCAAAGATAAGCATTCTATGTGAGTGTATTTTTTTAGGAAGCAATGTATTATCTACACATCCTCAGTTTGTAAAGGATTTTTAAAATCTGTTTCACAAAAGTAGAAATAAGCAAATAAGACCACATTTATTAGCACAAGTTATTTCTTCTTCTGTTCACCTCCAAACAGTACACATCAGAGTTGTTTGCAACCTCATAAAAATGACCAAACACTTAAACGCTTAAAGTCTAAATATTGTAGCCAGACCATAAAAGGAAAGTGGGGGAGTGGAAGCACTAGTTCAACAAATGCTATAAAGTTGTAGCTACCTTAGCTGAGATTGTGCAGTTGACAGATTTGGTTTACAAGGGGGGGAAAAAAAAAAAAACACCACCTTTACATAAAGTTGCCCTGCATACCTATACATAAAGTTGCACTCTCCCTTAACTTACCTGAAATAAATTGCCTATCAAGTATGTATTTTGATGGATGTAGGACTAATGCTCGACTACATGTTTCCACGAATCGGAAACTGCCGAGCACAGTTTGGCAAAAGTGCTTTTTCACCGAAAAAGCACTTTTGCGAAACTTAGGTGAAAACAAACACCTAACAACATTAAAAAAAAAAAAAGAAAAGAAAAAAAACAGCAATCATGTTTATGTAGAGGAGCAAGCCCCCCTGCACCCTCCACGTGGGGGGCTGTACCCCCACTTTTATATTTTCACTCCGGGATCGCACTACAGTGGGGGAAAAGGGAATATTCCCTTATCCCAACTGTGCCACGATCTCAGCAGTAGACTTTTTCTCTTTTTAGTACAGTTTTGCAAAAGTGCTTTTTTGGTGTAAAAGCACTTTCGCGAAACTGTGCTCTGCCTTTTCCGATTCATGGAAATTTTCATCGAGCATTAGTCCAAGACCCATTTTAACACCTCTGTTCTTTTTTTTTTTTTTTTTTTTTTTTTTTTTTTCCAATGTAATTTAAATTTGCTGTACCCTCAACTCAGGCTGGGTTTGCAGTTGATCGTACTTGATCAGTGCTCATCTCTGTAAACATAAGTCAAAATAAGATAAAGTTTCTCTCTCAGTCTTTAGCTGTTTAGTCCATGAGCAGCCTCATAATGCACATTTTGTATACTGCTAAGAAGGTTCAGCCAAAACCTCAAGACTGGACCATTTAAGACTTCCAAGATGGTTGCATCCACTGATCAACAGTTTAATCTCAGGTCTCCCAGTGTGAAAATTAAGCTGAGAGATAAGGGCTTGTAATTCTGCCAGTTTTAGTAAAATTCAATTACTAGCTAGAAAGCACCCTTCCTGGATGCCAACAAAGAAGGAACTTGGAGAGCCTGTAAGATAATCGAGAAAACACTAACTAAGAAGAATCCTGAAGCTGTTCAGCAAAAAGCAGTTCATGCTCCACCTATGATAGAAGAGATTGCTTCCAGTAATTTAGAGGAAAAAATAAATTCAGTGTGCTCAGAGGTGATAGAAATAAATGAAACATTGAAGGAATGTATCAACTCAAAGAATAAAAGGAGAGAAAAAATGGAAGAAGGTTTAAACAGCTGTTCAGATAAATGGATAAAACTGCAAAATTCAGAAGTCAAAATGAAGAAAAGGTTGGCAGAGTATGAGACTTCTGAAGAGCTGTTTCAAAAAATGTTAGAGTTAGAGGACAGAGAAAACCTGTGATTTTCTGCTGTACCAGAGAAACTTGAAGGAACAAATTGGATTAACTTTATAAAAGCACAAATAAGCAACTGGACTGGTATTCCTTAACAGGATTTGTTAATTGAAAGCGTGTCTTGTGTATGCTCCAAACATGACCATGACAAAACAGCAAAGACCTGTATTAGTATGAAACTTGCCATTACAAAGTGTTGATCCTGGCAAAACTGTGGAAGAATTGTGAAAGAAGGGAAAGTATTAAAAATTGGAGACTGAGTGTTTTTGGAAAGTGATTATTCACTGTACACCAGGCAGAAGAGAAGCAAATTTATGCCAGCTATCAGAGAATGTTGAGAGACAGGTATGACTGATACAAGCTTGCTGTATCCAGCTGTCTTCAGAATATTTTTTTTTCCTGGAGGATTAAAGTTTTTTTTTTTGTTTTTTGATGAGGAATAGGCTAAGGAGGAAATACAAATGTTAGTCCAACAAAAAGTGAGCCATCAAACAGAAGGGGGCTCTACTTCACATTCTTCTGACAGTAAAGCTCATAGAGAGATTTTGCCAGTTAAGCCTTTTCCAGTGTTCCAAAGGAAAATTCTTGAAAGACAGAAAGAAAGTGCAGGAATTGACTAGAATTTGGAGTTACTTGGAGTTGAACTAGAGTCTGGTATTGGGTGGTGAAAGTGAACAGGAAGAAGACATGTAACATGGAAACAGTGAATAAACAAACGTGAGATTATAAAGTATGAATCACATTTGTGAAATATGACTAGAAAAAGTGGCTGAGAAAGATTGGACTTCTGTTGACTTTGTACTTGTATGTGGACTGAATAGCATATATTCCATTTCATGTCATTAATTTTTGGAAGGACACTAAAAAGAAAAAAGTAACTGAAGTAAAACTGTTTTTGTTCTTAAAAGTAGTTGTTTAGAATATTTCATGATATAAATTGTTGTATAGTAAATCAGATTTATTCAGGGATGTCTAAAAAGTATGTTTTAGTTAATATGCTGTAATCTTGGGCTGTTGGAGTGGGGGTGGAATGTAAAATTGCACTGATCATATATGTAAAGTTGAGATGTTATCTATTACTTTTGCCTAGGTGAATATCTGGTTCAATGTCATTGGCTTAATTTAAGGATACGTTTTCTATTTAAGCATGTGAACTTTATAAAAATAAATGAACACTATGAATGCGCTGAAAAGTTTTCATTTAGCAAATAAATGTTCTGTGTGAGTTGAGAAATCTTCAGCTGAGGGCAGTTGTATATTCTTTTCTCATGTTTACGTGCTGACAAGCTGACTACAGGTGGAGGCAGTATACCTTTGGGCTGGGCATTGTTTGCTGAGGGAAACACAAATGTAAAGGTACGAGGGCATACAACTCAGTAAAAAAAAAGGTTTGAAATTATTGGAAGTTAATAACAAAATAGCACCTTTCCTGATCATGGATAACTGTAATTTTTGGTTAGGTAATGCCTGTGGGTGCAGCTGTCAGTTTTCGACAATTGCTCCTATTAGTCTGGTTGAACTTCATTATTTTAAGGTGTACATAGTTTTGTGTGTTAGTTTTAAGTTACTACGTTATGGGGGTATTCTTGGTGAGTGTGTGAGTATGTGTGGTCTTTTCTTTGAGAGTTCTCATTAAAAGAAAAAGTATAACATGTGGCATAGGTTCAAATGGAGATGATGAGACACAACTATATAAAAGATCAACCTGCCAAACATTAGTGAATGTATGTAACACAAACATTGGAAACATTTTAAAATGGTGCCATATATAAAAAGTGGAAATAATAATGTCACAATGGCAGTGCTATCCATATCATTTTGGAATGTTAATGGCTCGTATAGACAAAAGAGTATTAAATTATATTAAGAAATGCAGAGTGAAAATAGCAATGCTAGATAAAACACATTTGGAAAGAATTGAGCATGTGATTTTGATAAAGGAAGGATTTCAGGATAGATGTTTAGCAGAATATCAAGGACAAAGGAAAAAGGGAGTACTTATACTAATTGTTAAAGGAACTCCAACACTGATAGAAGAGATGGAAAAAGATAATGGTAGATTTGTGGCAGTAAGGGGCTACTGGCAAGCTGGGAGGAGGATTATGCTGGCATATATTTATGTTCTTCCTGAAGCTGCTTTTATGGAGCTTAAAAAGATTTTGGGAGGAGAAATCCACTTTCAGCAGGGAATATTACTTATAGGTAGGAACTGGAACTTGATTTACAACAGTGAGGATGTATCTGGGGACCTAGATGGGGAAATATAACAAACGAGTAGATTTCTGAAGAAATTTCTGAAAATATTTGGTATGGAAAAAGTGAACTCAGTAGTAGGAGCTATGACAGAATTTATATATTATTTCCCAAGGTACAATAATGTGCTAGACTTGACAGAAATTGTGTTTCACAGGAATATGTGCATTTATTTGAAAGCTTCCAACACCTATCCAATAACAATTTCAGATAATGTGCCAATGAAAACTATGATGAAAACGCAGGTTAATGACGAAAAAATGAAACACTGGCTCTTCCCCACCTGCCAGTTAAAAAGAATTTTAAGGAATGAATAGTGGAAATTATTCGAGAATTATTAGGGAAGTTTCTTCAGACATTCTATCCAGTGTGGGGATAAAATGAAAGTGGAGTTTATATCGCATGGATGTCCATTACAGGGGGTTTAGGGTATCGCACAGTGAAAATTTCAGCTTGACTGATTTTTTTTTCTTGGAGCTTAAAAATAAGGTAGAAATAAAAGTAAAATAAATATGGCTAAGAATTAGCAGGAATTGTTTAGAGGGGCTGACAAAGGTTAAAGTATTCCAGCATAATGAGAATTTCATAGAACAAGAAGAGAGAGAACTGCAGAGTACTAAATAGACTATATGGGAATATCTGGATAATGTGTATGAGATTTGGAAAGATTGCTGTTAAGAAACTGTTTAATTACTGCAGAGCACAATAACTTTTAGCACAACATCTTGATAAAACGGTGGAAAAGGTCGTTGCCAAATTTAGAGAACCTATAACAAGAAGAATAATCAGAGAAGATATTTTTGGACATTTTATGAATATTTGTATAAAGCAGCGAACTGTGGAATTCAAGAAAGAGCACATGGAAATATTTTGGAAGATACAAGTATGCTAAGGTCAGAGGTAAACTAGGCTCAGTAACTGTTAAGACAGGAGGAGATGAGATAAAAATGGTGACATATAATCAGTCTGTAGGAAAGTCTCCAGGAATGGATGGTATTCCTGTGAAAGTTTGGAAGCTAGGAAGGAAGAAAGTGATAAAGATCTAGAAGGTTTTGTTTAACTGGGTTTTAAATAGAAGAGGCATCATCATCCTGTAAGAAAGCTTTGGAGGCTGTAACACCTAAAGAGAGCAAAGACCCATCAGACCCAGCTTCATATAGACTCCCATGCCAGATATTCTTTGTGTTTCACTGTTGCAGTCATCACCTGTGGGTTATCCCTGCTGTGGTAGCCCTCAACTGGCCCAGAGTCAATGTTTTTCTGCGTTGGCCACTGTCCCTTGTAGATTGATGTCAGGTCGTCAGTGCTATAAAGCAAGGCAGCCGACGCCATTATATCAGTCTTTCTTGCCATGGAGCCCGTAGCAGAAGCAGTTCACAAGTGTGCCTGTCGGTCACTACCAGAGCTTGAATTACAGCTGAAAACATCTAAAGCTAAGTGCCAGATTGGGGATCCTTTTTTCTTGCACTAACCAATGTCCAAAAAAGTTAACAACTGTCTCGCCTGTGGAAAGCAGATCTGACACTGAGACTTCCATTCATACTGCATCGCTTGTTTAGGCCCAGACCACGATGTTCCCAGTTGCTGGTTCTGTGCCTTCTTTAACGTGAGAACCATTCGTCATAGAGCTCTTATTGTAGACAGGTATTCTCGCCTACCGTCTTCGCATTCCAAAATGGCATCAGTCAGCCAACAATCCGTAGAGGTTCCAAAAAAAGTAGAGATAAAGGTAGAGACCGATCACACAAGGCTATACCTTCTGACGACGCTACCGCTAAGCAGGTCGTCAGTTCTCCGAAATTCAGTGAGGCACTTTCGCAGCTCCTGATGCCCGATACAAGATCTACGCAGGCCTCTACCGAGACCCTTTCGGAGTCCCCTATGCCACAGAATTCTTCTTCATCTTCCAAGCCTTTGGTTGTGTCTGCCTCTGTTGGGTCCGGAGCCGCGACGCAGGCACCAGCTTCTGAGGAGTCCTTTCGCACTATCGATTCTAGACAAAAAATGATGTCTTTTCATCCAACTACCATTTCTCTCAGGTCAATGGATACTCTTAGGCCTAGAAGCCAGGCCACTCCTAGAAAATCTACATCTAGCCACCATCTTACTCCTGCTCCACCACCTCAAGCCCAAATGCTGAAGATGGCAGAGGATCTTAACTCCCTTGTCAGGGATGGTCAGGCCACAACTTCTAAAAGGAAGAGACACCCTTCTCCTGAAATAATGACAGAGCAGGAATATGAGGAATCTGATTATTCAGATTTTGAAGTGGAACAGCAACCTCTCACTGCTTATGAGGATTCAGGTGCAGAGGAATCCAGTCCTTCTGCCTCCCCACCAGAAGACCTTTCCTTTGGGGAAACCCTTCACACCCTCAGGGAACATTTCCACTGGGAATCTCAGGACTTCCCTCAGTCTAAGAAAAGACTAAGAGAGTTTCTAGACCTGCCCCAGCACAGACCCTGGCCATCCCCCCATCCCACCCGCTTCAAGTAAACCTGACAGCTTTTACAGAGTACCAGATTCTCACAAATACCTGTACAGAAATCCTGCTGCAGACCTAGAGGTCATTACACAGGGGATCTAAAGGAGCTAAGGTTAGTTCTGCAAAGAATCCTATTCCTTCTGACAAGGAGTCCAGAGTTCTGGACAGATGGGGTAAAAAAGTACACACCTCTGCAACCTTAGCTATCAGAGCACTCAACTTGTCTGTTCCATATTTTAAAATTACAACACACTTTGGAACTATTAAAGCAAAAGATTTCTACCTTTCCTGACTGTGCCAATTTGAAAGAGTTAGCAGATTTACTGCACTCTACTTGTCAAGTGGCCAAACACTCATTGCACTGTGGATGTGACACCCTAGAAGCCTCAAGCAGGGCAGCAGTGTCAGGATCTGTCATTAGGAGACATGCATGGTTGAAGTAACAACCTCTCCCTGATCATGTCAAGTCTAAATTAATTGATGCACCCTTGGATAAGGACCGCTTGTTTGGAGTAAAAGCAGAAAAGTTGCTTAAAAAGATGGAAGACAAAGCAAAATCTATGCAAACATTAAAAGATTTCTTTCAGGTTCAACCTCCTAGTTTCAGCAGGAATTTTCCCTCTAAACACTGGTCCTTTCCTGCACCTAGCAGACAGGGGTAAGGTAAGCCCCGCAGGGACAGACCACCCAGGCCCCTATCCCAGGGACAGCAGAGAACCAAACAGTGGACCACTTCCACCCCAAAGGCAGGGGTTCTAAGCCATCCTTCTATGGCAAAAACTCTCATTGACTCCATCTCCCCCTCTGCCCTCCTTTCACTGACCAAAAGCTAGGAGGAAGGCTCTCCCTCTGCAAAGAAAATTGGCTTTCTGTAACAAAGGACCAATGGGTCTTAAGGATCATTTTCAGGGATACAAATTGTCTTTCAACGAACTTCCAGTTCCATGAGGGTACCCAGATTTACCTCCAAATCAGTGGGCATTGGCATTGAATCAAGTCCAACCTCTCGTATCCCAGGGGGCAGTAGAAACTGTTCCAGCAGATCAAACAGGCAAAGGCTTTTATTCCAGACTATTCCATGTCCCCAGAAAAGAGGGCACTTGGCACCCAATCCTGGATCTATCCAGTCTGAACACCTCCCTGGTGGTCCCCAAATTCAAAATGGTAACTTTGCAGCAGCTCCTGCCTATGCTGATAAAAAATGCCTGGTTAGTGACCCTAGACCTAAAAGAAGCCTACCTCCACATCCCCATAAGGGAATCCTGCAGGAAATTCCTGCACTTCAGAGCAGGCTGACAATACTTTCAGTTCTCTGCGCTACCTTTTGGCTTATCTACTGCTCCCAGGGTATTCATCAAATGCTAAACTTCGGCCATAGCATTTTACAGACAGAGAAATATACAGATTTACCCTCATCTGGACGACTGCCTTATTCTGGCAGAATGCAAAGAAAAGCTGCTGCAGAACCTCCTCTTTGTCAAAACCCTCCTAACTTCCTTAGTGTTCACTATCAACGAGAAGAAATTAAAGCAAACACCCTCCAGGAGGATCCTTTTTCTTGGGAGCACTGCTGGACACACCATCCCAAATGGCCTTCCTACCCCCAGAAAAACAGAGCTTCCTGCCTGTCTACTTTACTCAGCTGACTTCCAGAAGTCACCTCATGGCGAGGAAGTTCCTGCAAGCCTTGGGGTATATGGCATCTTGCATCCTTCTAATTCCTTCATATGAGAAAACGTCAGTGGTATCTGAAGAACCTTTGGTGTCAGCACTGTCAGCCTCTAGAGACCTCTCTCCTTCTGATCCCCTGTATAAGGGCTGAGTTTCTCTGGTGGGCAGGAGCCTATGCCAAGAACAAGGGTCTTCCCTTCATCCTCCGCCCTACCGGGCAGACATCACCACCAAAGCCTCAGACATTGCTTGGAGTGCTCACCTAGCAGGCAGGTGCATCCAAGGTCTTTGGGACGCCCAGCACCTTCCCTTACACATCAACCAGAAGGAAATGATGGGAGTACCAAAGGCTCTGACATCCTTCAAACGCCATCTCCGGCCAGGCGTTCTCCTTATCAAAACAGACACCACCACAGTAATGTGGTACATCAACAAGCAGGGAGGGACCCAATCTTACCCTCTGCATAGGCTAGCCATGAACCTCTGGCTGACAGCCTCCTCCATGGAATTACACCTAATAGTCCAGTACCTACCACAACACCCTGGCAGACCACTTAAGCAAACACTTACTGGACCCCCATGAATGGCAGCTCCACAGAAAAATATTTTTGCAAGTCACTCGGGAGTGGAGAACTCTGGTGGTGGATCTCTTTGCTTTGCACCTCAACCTCCAAGCTAAAAAAAATCTGTACCAGGGAGTATTCACCACCTAGTGTGGAAGGTGGATGCCTTGACCTTCCCCTGGAACTCCCTCTTTGTGTACGCATTCCCTCCTCTCCCTCTTATTCCCAAGATACCGATCAAGATAAGGGAGGAGAGATCAAAGGCCATCCTTATTGCTCCAGATTGGTCCAGACAGCATTAGTACCCCTTACTGCACAGCCTGCCAGACAGCTTCTCCTGATCTCAGACCTCTTGACTCAGGTGGGGGGGGGGGGGTGCTGCACCAAGACTTGCAGACTCTCAAACTGTCAGCATGGCTAATACTCTAAAAGCAAACAAGGGGCCCCTGTTAAGCAAACAGGTCCTAGACATGATCAAAGAGGCTAGAAGGCCCAGCACCAGAAAATCTTACGCAGGGAAATGGAAAAGATTCTGCTCATGGAGCCAGTCATCCCTCTTATCCTGGACTATCTAGCAGAGTTATTCAATAATGGCCTCTCCTTCTGTTCTATTAAAATCCACGCCTCAGCCATTTCAGGTCATTTCGATACAGACCAACCCCTGTTCTCACATACTTTGATTAAACAATTCCTCAGAGGGGCTTCTAATAATAGACCTCCCAGAAGACCACCCACACCAGCCTGAGACCTGAATTATGTTTAGGAAAAACTAACCATGTGAAGTTGTTAAATCTCACCATTTATTCTCCCTGATGGGTTCGGAGCCGATCTTCGGCTCTGACATGGCCGTTAGCAAGCTCAAGGTTTGCCAGTAGCTCGAGACCAAGACCCTTATCCCACAATGCACTGCTGGAATTACCTCAGCTCTAGTTTGCCGCGGCAAGAGAGATCTCAGTGATCCAGCTAGCTCGGACTATTTTAGAAAAAAACTAACAGCAAGTCTATAAAAAGTTTTCTTTTTTGTTAAAAAAATATAGTGTGTGTTAGTTCTATTATATTTACTCTAGTTAAATACTTAGATAGTATAAACAGTTTAAAAGGTAGGGCCTTGTTGGCTTCTTAGTTGTGTGGGCCTTTAGCCCCTTTTTTCTGTACTTAATCCTTATAATAGTCTAGCTTTTTCTGTGGGCCTCTTAGCCCTATATTTGTAGTTATATTGTGTATATATAATACTGTTGTAGATAGTGCCCTGTTTGGGCTTAGTTGTTGTGGATCTAATTTATTGTCCATTCCTTTAAAATGTCGGATGATAAGAAGAAATCCCATCCCAAATCGGGATTCAAAAAATGCCCAGATTTTGGGCAGAAAATGTCTGTCACTGATGGACACATTCAATGTGTCTACTGTCTGGGGGCTAAACACCTCCAAGACACCTGTAGTATTTCCCACTCCTTCTCTTCAAGAGTCCTCTTGGAGAGAAGGAGGAAACTTATAGACAGGGGATTGCTACAGCAATCTTTTTCTGAAGTTTTGAGTAGCCAAGAGAGTGCTAGTATGTCCTCTAAAGCCTCAAAATCTAAGTCTTCAGATAAGGTCTCATAAAAGGCTAAGATTTCAGAAGGATGGTCATCGTTTCCACAGTCATCGGAACAGAGTGTACCTTTGATTCGAAGCCAGCTCTCAGTATTGGAGCCGGTCTCTGAAGTTCCTTCTTCACCTCTGTTCCAGTCAGCACCTTTGGTGCATTCAGCTAAATCCTCAGTCAGCCTTTCAGATTTGGGCATGGATCGGCTAGTACAGAAACTTTTACAGGCACCAGGACTTCCAAATTGTTGTCGCCCCCGACCAGCTCGTCGGTACCGAAGACCATGGAACCGGATTTGTCTACTCCTCCTTTGAGCCGTACTGGACTCTTGGAGCCGAAGGAAATTGAACCGATGGTGGTCGAACCCTTGGAGCCGATACCCGCACCAGTGTTATCGGCTCCATTATTAATCAAAAATTTAATAATTGTTTTTTATCAACATACTACATTTTATTTTACATATGAGTTTGAATTACATTAATAAGAACATTGTTACTTATCAGTATTTTTACTATCACAAATATTCATGTTATATTTTTAAACATTTAAATACTTATTTTTATACACAAGAACTATGAATTAAAAAAAACTATTTAAACAAAAAAAATATTTTTTTATACACAATTTTTTTACATACATATTTTTTACATATATATTTTTTATATACATTTATGTGTAAATAACTATGGATTTGTATATATATATATATATATATATATATATATATATATATATATATATATATGTTATTTATATATGTAATTTATAAATCAATATTTATTTAACTATTCATGCATTTATTTATTTATGTATACATTAAATACTATTATTCATATACACACATATTTAATTAAATATATTTAATACTATTTTTATAATGTATTTATTTAACATAATTGCATTACAGTAATTTATTTTTATATATATATATATTCATTACGTATTTAATATAATTGCACTATGGTAATATTCACATATATATTTCTATGTAACTTGATATAACAATTTTATTAAAATAAGACATATTATATGTGGGAACACTTTGAAACACTTTTAGTGTTGGATTATTTTTAACATTTAAGCATTGTGAATATCTATGAACTCAACCTAGTTTGTTGCTATCCGGTGGATAGTTTTTTCAATTAGATATACACACACATGCAATTTCAAGTTTCATGCCCTCATATATAGAACGCTATTAATGATAGTCTTTACAAATTTTATACAAATCTTATACAAACCTCTTATATCTCTAAAGAACAACAGTTTGAATTAAGGGTCATTATTTAAGAAAAAAGAAGAAAAATAAAGCGTTGCGTAATAATTAAACAATTATCCAATTTATGTATCTAATTTTACTACCATATAAGGCTGGTGTAAAAGACATTACATTTGTACTCTGAAGAAACCCGCATTATTTTGAGCGGGTGAAAGCGCTCAGTATTTGTTGTTAAGTTGAATTATTATTATTTTTTATCGTAATCAGTGTGAACAATAAAGCTTCTGGATACCCAGGATATCGCTTCTTGTTTTACTGGTTTTGTGGATCGTATCTATTTATCGGCTCCATCTACTCGGATGTCCTCGACCCCGACCGAGGGCTCTGGAAGCCGACGCTCTCCAGTCGGATCTGGGGAGGATAGTCGCACCGACTTGTCGGTGCCGACTCTTCCTGTCGCGGCTTCGGCTCGGATGAGCTCGGCTCCTACCTCGGGCTCGGAGCCCAGGGTTTCGGTGCAGGAGGATCGGACGGTACTATCCACTCCCTCTCATCGGAGCCATGGTGCCTTTGATGCTGTGAAGAGAGTTTTGTCTCCAAAGACAACATCAGCATCTGTTCAGCTTTCCCTCTCCCCTCAAGCTCCTGTGTCTGCTTCTTCATCTACCGATCCCTCTAAGCATAGAGACCCCGAGCCTCAAGTACCCCCACAGGACGTCCCTTGCTCTACTGAGACCTTCCCAGATCCCCCCACTGAGGAGGTGCCCAGGAAGAGACTGTGCAAGAGGAGGTACTTAGACTCCCCACAACAGTATTTGACATCTGACATGGACTTAGATGAGTCAGAAGGGTCCCCTCCATCCCTCTCTGAGGGTATCTCCTTTGCAGAGATACTAGAGATCCTTAGTCAGAGGGGCGATTGGCAGTCCAAGACCCCTACTGAGGATGAGTCCATGCTCTTGAAGGCTTTTGGGTCTCAACCTTTCACTTCTTGGGTGTCTCCGCATTACGACGAGCTCATGGAACTGATCTCTCATAAGGCGTTGGAGTCATCGGAGGCCATGGAACCTGTCCCTCGCAGACCTAATAAATTATTATCTGCCCCAGTGACCAGCCATTTTTGACAAAAGGAGTGCCTGTTGATGCCATGGTGTTAGCTGCAGCCACCAAAAAGGAAGTATCTGAGACATCCTCTTCTATCCATCCCCCTAACCGATATTCTAGGGTTATGGATAGATACGGGAAGCGCATGTTTAGTTCAGCGACTTTTTCTCTGCAATCACTGAACTACTTAACCCATTTTACAAGACTACAGAGAGACCTCCTGAAAGAGTTAGGAGATACTCTCCAGGGTATGGTAGCTGCAGGAGTGGCCGACAAACTCAACGCCCAGCTCGCTACCCTAAACTCAGCGGTGAACTCGTCCATGCGTCTTGTATCCTATGCAGCTGATGGTTCGAGTAGAGCTGCTAGTTCGGGCATTGCTCTTCGAAGTCAAGCCTGAATGCGTCTCTGTTCCATTGCGGAACCCTTTAAGTCTTCCTTTATTAATACCCCATTCGACAGCTCATCACTGTTTGGGCCGAAAGTAAAAAACTTTAACCAGGTGTGAGCAGGAAGGCAAGACCTTATCTGCCGTTGGGGTCCGTTTTTCGACCCCTACTCAGCCCTACCCCAAGGGCCCTAGGGGAGGAAAAATGTGGTTCCGAAAAACTCAGGCAGCCTTTCAGGACACACGTGGAGAAACCCCCTCTATAGGCAGAGGAGGGGGTTATAATGGAAGACGCCACCCCCGTGGCAGAGGGGGTCCGCAACAACAGGGTGACAGGGGTCAGTTCTCCGGTCAGTCCTACCAGCGCCCCTGAAAGGGGGCCCGACTGTTAGGCTCTGGAGGCAGTCAGGGGTCGCTTGTCTTTGTACCCAGAAGCCTGGCTAAACATAACATCGGATACTTGGGTACAAAGCATCATTTCCAGAGGATATTTCATACCGTTCTTTACCCCTCCTAGTCCTATAAAGAAAACCCCAGATGTTCCACCCAATCTCAGGGAACAAGCAATCGTAGAGGTTCGCAGATTGCTAGAAAAAAGAGAGAGAGACATCTAACCAGTCCCAGCAGACCAAGTCGTATTCGGAACTTACTCAAAATTCTTTTTGGTACCAAAGAAAACAGGGGACTGGAAACCTATCTTGGACCTCATCAGACTCAACCAGTTTGTAAAGAAAGAGAAGTTCCGAATGGTCACGCTTCAGTCCGTTCTTCCCTTCTTAAGGAAAGGCGGTTGGATGTGCTCCATAGATCTCAAGGGCACGTACTATCACATAAAGATGAACAGACGGTCCAAAGATCATCTGCGCTTCCGTCTGGGAGCCAGTCATTACCAGTTTCGAGCCCTGCCCTTTGGTCTCACTACAGCCCCCAGAGTGTTCACCAAATGCATGGCAGTGGTCACGGCTCACCTGAGACGTCTAGGATTCCACGTGTTTCCATACCTAGACGACTGGCTCCTCACCGCTGCCACCAGGCATCAACTGACTCAGGCAACACAATACACTCTGACACTCTGCCATCAATTAGGCATTACAATCAATTTCGAAAAGTCTGCCTTATCGCCATCGCAGCATACTGTTTTTATAGGAGCAGAGTTAGATACCTCAACTACCAATCTACGTCTCCCTATAGAAAGAGTCTCCCTTCTCCGCCAAAACGTTAGCTCACTGGTGTCAAAGAACAAAGCTACAGCAGCGGAGGTATTGAACGTACTAGGTTTGATGGCAGCAGCAATCCTGGCTATACCACTCGCAGGGATGCATATGCAAATTCTTCAATGGCTCCTCTTCGCTCAGTGGTCTTACCAGAAACTACCGATGCACCACAGGATTCTTATCACGGATTATTGCAGGAGAGACCTTTGGTGGTGGTTGACGTCTCTTCATGTCGCAATCGGAAGACCCTTTGTCTCCCCCCCCCCCCCCCAGTAGCTACTGTGACCACGGACGCTTCCCTGATAGGGTGTGGGGGGGTGGCATTTTCAGGGAAAGACTGCCCAAGGCACATGGACAGATCAAGAATCACATCTACACATCAATGTTCTAGAGTTGAGAGCGGTACTTCTGGCGTTGCAGTACTTTCAGGACTCTCTTCCTCTAGGAACGATTGCAATTCAGACTGACAACATGTCAGTAGTCTGGTACTTGAACAAGCAGGGCAGAACCAAGTCATACCCCCTTTGTCGAGAAGCCCTCAGGGTCTGGCAATGGGCTGTGTCGTCCCAGTGATGTTCATCGTGTTACCCTGGTGCAGTCATCACACTTGGGTTATCCTGTCGTCAGGCGGTCCCGCAGTCAGCCTGAATTCCAAAGTCTTGGTCCGGTGTCGGTTGCTGTCGCTTTTTCCCTGATGTCAGTGTGCCAGGGGTATATAGGAGGCATCCGACGGCATTTTCTTTATTCTTTCTTGCTGTGCGGTGTCCAAAGCAGAAGCAGTTCGCAATTGCCGGTCGGCCAACTCCTGAGATTTTCGAAGTCGAATTTCAGATCCGAAGTCTTAAATAAAGCTAAGTACCCCGTTGGGGAAACTTTTCTTGCCACAGACCAATGTCAGAAAAAGTTAACAATTGTATTTCTTGTGGGAAGCAAATACCTCATAAGGATTTTCATTCTTATTGTATACCTTGCCTAGGCCCAGACCACGACGTCACTGGCTGTCGGTTTTGTGCTAGGTTCAATAAGCGAACTATAAAGTGACGCTTTGATTTCGCACGACACTACTTCGGTAGAAAATTTAATTGCACTATGCCGTCGGAGAAACCAACTACCGGTGTGCACAAAAAACGCAAAGATAAGGGCAGGCAGCCTAGATCCAAAGCCAGACACTGAGGCCTCGGCTGGGCCGGTTGCCGGTTCACCGGTTTTCAGTGAGGCGCCTACACAGCCACTGGCTACCGCAGAATTGGAACCTCAGACTGCTTCGGATTCTCTGGCGGAGAGTTCTAGGCCGACGCAGCCATTTTCTTTAGGCCCTACCGATGACATTGCAGAAGGAGAAGCCGGTGCTGCAGAAACACCTTCGGTTTCTGAAGGTGTCTTCAGACTGACGACGCTCACCATAAAACCGTATCCTAAGCTTAAGACTCCTCTAAAACCAAAAAAGACTGCACTTCAGTCTCCAGTTCAAGGCCCCATGCCTAAGAAACAGATGCTTAAAATGGCTGAAGATTTGATCTCTTTAATCAGGGGTTCCCAACCCCCACCCGACAAAAGGCCTAGACAAGAGGAAGATTATGCCTCCTCTGATCAAGTGTCTATTTCCTCAGGCTCCTCTGAGGAACAAGAGTACTCCTTTCCCCCTTATGAAGATTCTGATGCTGAGGATTCCATTCCCTCAGCTTCTCCCCCTGAAGATTATTCCTTTGGGGAAACCTTACATACCATGAGGGAACATTTCCACTGGGAAGGTCAAGACTACTCCGACTCAAAGAAAAGGCTCAGAGAGTTTCTTTTACTCCCCCAGCACAGACCACTTGCTATCCGCCCAGTTTTAGACATTGTGGATGATGTTTACTTAGAATCTAGTTTAAATCCAGATTCTCTGCCTCCTGCTCCAGCCAAACCAGATAGATATTATAGAGTGCCTGACTCCCACAAATTCCTTTACAAAAGCCCTGTTGCTGACCCAGAGACCATCTTCCAGGGTCCCAAAGAGGCTAAGGCTTCTATGGCTAAAAATCTGGTACCCTCTGAAAGGGACTCCAGAGCACTAGATAGGTGGGGGAAGAAGGTTTACACCTCAGCCACTCTAGCTATGAGAGCACTAAATTGTCAATTTCACATGCTTAAATACCAGCAATTCCTAATGTCTCAAATAAAACAAAAGATGAGCACACACCCTCAACAGTCTGAATTGAAGGAAATGCAGGATCTGTTGCATGCAGCTGAACAGGTGGGCAAACATACTTTACAATGTGGATTTGATTCCTTGGAAGCTTCCTGTAGAGCAGCTGTTACTGGGTCTGTTATACGTAGGCATGCTTGGTTAAAGGAACAAACTCTGCCTGATCATGTTAAAGCAAAGTTACTAGATGCTCCCTTACAGCAGGATGTCCTATTTGGGGTTAAAGCAGAAGAAGTCTTAAAGAAAATGGAGGATAAGGCAAAATCTATGCAGACGGTCAAAGATTGTGTACAGGTTCAGCCCCCACGCTTCAGCAGAAATTGGCCAACAAAAATTTCGTCCTTTCCAGCTACTGACAGACCACAGAGGGGTAAATACAGAAGCCTAAGAGGCAGAGGACAAGCACAAACCCATTACAAACCTCGACAATGGGGCACTGCAACACAGAAGGGAGGGGAAGACAGGTCCCAAACTACTAGAAGGCAAACACAATGACTTAAACCTCAAATTGCCAAGCAAAACTCTCTTGGCAGCTCCCTTGGGAGGAAAATTAGCACTTTTTACAGACAACTGGTGCATCGTCACAAAGGACAAATGGGTCCTAGACATTATTTCACAAGGATACAGATTCCATTTCCACACCTTGCCAATGAAAAGAGGAATGCCAAACCTGCCACAAAATCAATGGGCAGAGGCACAAAAACAAATTACAGCTCTCATGGACATGAGAGCCATTCAACTGGTACCTACACGGGAGCAAGGCCAAGGATTTTACTCAAGGCTCTTTCTAGTCCCCAGAAAGGACAATGCTTGGAGACCCATTCTGGACCTTTCAATTCTAAACACCTTCTTACAAGTACCCAAATTCAAGATGCTAACACTACAGCAGCTTCTTCACATGTTGGGCAAGAAAGCATGGCTAGTAACGTTGGACCTCAAGGAGGCATACCTGCATGTCCCTGTCAGATAAAATTGCAGAAGATACCTCCGTTTCATTGCAGGTTCAACCCATTACCAATTCTCTGCACTGCCCTTTGGCTTATCAACTGCGCCCAGGGTCTTCACAAAATGCCTGGCACCAGTAATTGCATACTGCAGACAAAGAGGAATTCAAATATAACCATACCTGGATGACTGCCTCATCCAAGCAGAAAGCAAGGGCATTCTCTTACAACATCTGGCTTTTGTAAAACACCTTCTAAGTTGCCTAGGGTACACAGTAAACGAAAAGAAATCAAAACTAGTACCCTCACAAAATATGACATTCCTGGGTGCCAGCTTGAATACAATGGCCCAGATGGCTTATCTGACGCCAGACAAACAACTGCAACTGACTCAATACTTCAAAACAATGGCAACAAAGACCCAACTCCCTGCAAGAAAAATTCTGCAGGCCTTGGGCTTCATGGCATCTTGCATACTACTAATACCATTTGCAAAACTGCATATGAGGAAATTACAGTGGTACCTAAAAAAAAGTATGGACTCAACACAGCCACAGCTTGGACACAATGATATCTCTCATCCCCTGCCTTCAATAAGAGTTTCTATGGTGGTCACAGGCATGTCACCTCAACAAGGGTCAGCCTTTCAGCTTGCCCCCAGCCAGGCAAACTATGACAACAGATGCATCGGACTATGCCTGGGGGGCACACATGGCAGGACGGTGCGTTCAAGGCATATGGACTGCAGATCAAAGGAATCTGCACATCAATCAAAAAGAAATGCTAGCTGTACAGAATGCCCTGACAGCCTTCAAGGACCTCTTACATCCAGAACAGCTTACAATAAGGACAGACAACACCACAGTAATGTGGTACATAAACAAACAAGGGGGTACACACTCCTACCCTCTATGCAGACAAGCTATGACCTTGTGGAACACAGCACTGGCTTACCAAGTTCAGCTGCAAGCTCAATTCCTGCCAGGAAAAAAGAACACATTGACAGACGACCTGTGCAGAAACATCATGGATCCCCACGAGTGGAAACTGGATCCACAAGTATTTGCAATGATAACTCAAAAATGGGGGCACCCAGACATAGACCTGTTTGCCAGCCCCCAAAACTATCAGCTAACAAAATTTTGTACAAGGACATTTCACCATCAAGCTTGGAAAGTGGACGTACTCTCATTCAGTTGGAAAAACCTGACAGTATATGCCTTCCCTCCATTGCCCCTTCTCACAAAGGTGCTGCTGAAAGTCAGGATGGAGAGACCCAGAATGATACTCATAGCCCCAGACTGGCCACGCCAGCACTGGTACCCACTACTAAGGAATATGACCCAGGGCCCACCTTGGATTTTACCACAAATTACTCATTTGCTCACACAGCAAGACAGTCCGATTCTACACAGCCAGCTCAAAACCTTAAATTTGGCTGCATGGCAAATCACCTAAGCAACCAGCCAGCTCCTCTTCCTCAAGCTGTTATGGATGTTACTCTGGAAGCCAGGAGGCCCAGCACCAGTAAGGCCTACTCGGACAAATGGAAAATGTTTTGCGCCTGGAACCAAGCTAAAGGCCAAAATACCCTTCAGCCACACATACCTCAGATTCTACAGTATTTAACTGAGATGTTACACAAAGGACTTTTTTTCATCTATTAAAATCCACGCCTCAGCTATTTCAGCCCATTACAACACGAATCCTCCCTTATTTTCACTTCCGCTTCTAAGGCAGTTTCTCAGAGGGGCCAAAAACATTAGGCCCCCCAGGAGAGCACCTACACCAACCTGGGACCTCAATTTTGTTCTGGAAACAGTTAAGCTACCTCCTTTTGAACCAGCTTTCTCAGCTGACTTAGTTTGTATCATGGAAGACTGCCCTGCTGCTAGCAATAGCTTCAGCCAGAAGAGTCTCAGAGCTTCAGGCACTAATTGCAGTAGAACCTTTCCTCATTTTTCATCAAGACAGAGTTTCTCTACGAACTAACCCCTCCTTTATGCCTAAGGTGGTATCCAGTGTGGCTCTAAATCAAACCATCCATTTACCCACCTTCTTTCCAAATCTACAGAACAAAGGAGAAAGACTCCTGCACTCCTTGGAATTCACAGGCAACTACATTACTACTTGGATAAAACTAAGGTTTTCAGAAAATCTGACCAGCTCTTTGTATCCTATGCTGAAGCTTCACAAGGAAAGTCTATATCAAAACAGACCATTTCCAAATGGATAGTTGCATTCGTTTTTGCTACACCCACCATGGAAAACCAGTTCCTGCTAGCATAAGGCCCCACTCTACTAGGGCAGCAGCTTACATCTACAGTCTTCCTCAGGGGGGTGCCAACCAAGGATATTTTGGAAGCTGCAACTTGGAGTTCAGTACACACCTTCACCAAACACTATCACTTACCACTTTACTCTAAGACTAGAGCTGGCTTCACCACTGCAGTTCTGCAGGGCCTTCTAGCCTCCTCTAACCCTGTTTGACTCCACCTCCCATCCTTAACTTTGGGATTCTGCCCAAGTGTGATGACTGCAACAGGGTAACATGCTGAACATAGTACAGTTTTGTACCTACCATAAATGTAGATGTTCGAGTGTATACCCTGCTGCAGTCCAAGTTACCCTCACTCCATCCCCTCTGACCTAACTAACTAAAACCTTTCAATGCCTTAAAATCTGATACTACCTTTGTGGTGTATTTGCTTATAGCTGGAGGGATGTTTTCTTTGTGCTAAACTTTTATTATTAGTACTATCCACTGACCACCATTTTGGGGGGGCACCTGACATCTGGGGCAAGAAAAACTGAAGAAAATGGCGTTGGATGCCTCCTATATACCCCTGGCGCACTGACGTCAGGGAAGAAGCGACAGCAACCGACGCCAGACCAAGACTTTGGAATTCAGGCCGACTGCGGGACCGCCTGATGACAGGATAACCCAAGTGTGATGACTGCAGCAGGGTATACACTCGAACATTTACATTTATGGTAGGTACAAAACTGTACTTTTTCTGTTAGCAACGCACATCCCGGGGAAATCCAACGTGATAGCGGACAAGCTAAGCAGGGCAATATTACTCCCTCACGAGTGGTCTCTCAAACAACAGGTTGTGGAGTTGATTTTCCGCAAATGGGGCCAGCCTTGCTGCGATCTTTTTGCCAGCCACATCAATTCAAAATGCAGAAGCTACTTTGCCCTAATACCACCTCCCGGTCACCCCCCAAGAGACGCACTTTTACACGATTGGCCCCTGGGTCTCCTCTATGCATTTCCACCCTTCCCATTAATACCCAGATTTTTACAGAAAGCAAAATTGCTGGGAAGGACTGCTATACTCATAGCCCCCTACTGGCCTCGACAGATTTGGTTTCCGTTTCTACACCATCATCTGTTGGAAGATCCATGGATCCTGGATCCAGTTCCGGACCTTCTGACTCACCCATCAGGGGATCTTCATCCTTCTCTGCGGTCTCTGAAACTGCTTGGCTAATCCACTTCCCCTAATTGCCAGGCTTCATTCAATCTCAGAAGATACAAGACAGATTCTCTTATCTTCTCACAAGCCATCTACCAAGAAATTATATGGCAGTAAATGGAAAAGTTCTCTATTTGGGCCAACGCACAGAACATTGACCCTTTCCGAGCTCCGTTATCTCCAATTTTAGAATTCCTAACAAAAATCTTTAAGGAAGGGGCAGCAGCTGCTACAGTTCGAGTTCAGTTAGCTGCTATCTCAAATTTTCACTTCGATCTTGGTGGCTCAAATATTATCTAAAACCTTCCTTAGAGGCGTTCTTCATATGAGACCTCTGATCAAAATTCCCTTTTCTCCCTGGAATTTAAACTTTATGCTGTCTCAAATTATTCTTTCCCCCCTTTTGAACCAGCATCTTCTTGTGATTTAAAATATTTATCTTGGAAAAAATTTTTCTTGTGGCCATTACATCTGCCCGCAGAGTGTCAGAACTTCAAGCATTGTCTATCCGACCACCCTACATGATCTTCCATGCTGATGGAGTATCTTTCAGAACAAACCCCTCATTTGTACCTAAAGTCTGTTCTGAATCAAATATCAATCAGGCACTTGAACTGCCAGTCTTTTTCCCCGATCACTTTACCAAATTGGAATATATGCTGCACAAACTTGATGTTCACAGACAGCTCAGATTTTATCTTGACAGAACTAAAGATATTAGGAAATCACCAACTTTTTGTATCCTTCTCAGAAGCAAGAAAAAGCAATCCAGTGGCTAAAACAACTTTATCTAAATGGTTATCCGATTGTATATCCTTTGTTTATAAGAATGCCAGCATGCCTTTAACGAACAAACAGAGAGCTCATTCTACCAGAGCTGTATCTACCTCTTCTGCTTTTCAAGCTAAATTTCCCCTTGACAATATTTGCGCTGCAGCCACTTGGTCTAAGCCTCATACCTTTATCACACATTACAAAGTAGATAGGGCTTCAAGGGACAGGTCTTCCTTTGGTTCTGCGGTACTGAAGAACATACTCCCATGAACCACCAAAGGTTGAGAGTGCTAGGGACGCTACGCATCAATAAGAATAAACGGAGTGATTTAACAACTTCACATATAGAAGTTATGTACTTACCATAACGTTCCATGTGAGTTGTTTATCTCGCCTTTATTCTCACGTCCCTCCCTCCTTCCCCCTCCAGGCTGACTGTTGTCTTAGAGGCTAGTACCTTCCTGGTTATTCAGTATTTCTTCTTCCCCTTTGGGAAGTGTTCTTCTTAGATATATATATGAGGGTATGTATATGTTGTGTATATGTATATATATGTATATACTGTTATTCGCGGCAAACAAGATCTGAGGTAATTCCAGCAGTGCATTGTGGGATAAGGGGCTTGGTCTCGAGCTACTGGCAAATCTTGAGCTTGCTATCGGCCGTATCGGAGCCGAGGATTGGCTCCGAACCCATCAGTGAGAGTAAAGGTGGGATAAACAACTCACATGGAACGTTATGGTAAGTACATTTACCAACAAGGAAATAAGCCAACAGCAAGTAGACTGTGATAAAGCAAAAAGTAGTTTAATAAAAACTACTAAGACAGCATTGTAGCATCCTAACACAAACCGGTTTCGGCCTGGGCTTTGAACCTAGCCTTCTTCAGTGTACAGCAAGGAGGCTTGTCAAAATTGCTGAATTTAAACAAGTAAAGCCATCCTGATTGGTTAAACAATAAACATGTGCTGATAAATAATCAGCAAAAATTAATACATTCAAATACATTTAGGACCAAAACACTTTCAATTATTCAAAAAATAACTATATATATATATATATATATATATATATATATATATATATATATATATATTTTTTGTTATATATATTTTTTATATTTTAAACACCAAATGTACAACAAGGATATATCCTATATAAAGATGTTTATTTATAAACATTCATTTAACCCTGGATTAAATAATGCACCCAATTTACCAAATGTACAACAAGGATATATCCTATATAAAGATGTTTATTTATAAACATTCATTTAACCCTGGATTAAATAATGCACCCAATTTACCAAATGTACAACAAGGATATATCCTATATAAAGATGTTTATTTATAAACATTCATTTAACCCTGGATTAAATAATGCACCCAATTTGGTTATCCATTTCTTTTCTTTTAAATCAAGTTTTTTATGCCAACCGCTCTTATTGGTTCTATCACCAATAATTTTATCAATGATAGTAAAATGAAATTGTGCAGTACCATGTGTAAGAGTATGTTTGTATAGTGCATTGGATGTTTTTTTGCATCTGATGTCACTAAGGTGTTCCGAGACACGTAATCTGACTGGTCGAGATGTCTGCCCAACATAGAATGAGTGGCAGGTACAACATGCCAAATAAATGGCCCAGTCCATTACAATTGGCAAAAAATGTAATATCAAAAACTGTGTTGGTATTCCTACTAGTGAACTCTTTGATTTTCAACATGTGCTTACAATTGACACAGTGGCCACATGGAAAGGAACCAATCAACTTGTCCCCCAAAATAGTAGTTTGATACACCTGGGGTAAAGTGGATTCAAAATGGTGTTTGTAATGGTTGAAATGACCTGCCAAATTCTTGCCTTTTCGAAAAGAAAATAAACATTTGTCAGGAATAATGGTTTTGATTCTAACATCAGCTTCCAGTATATTCCAGTTGTCCCTGATAGTCTTAATGAAGTTGTTAGTATTTCTACCAAATGTGGTAGTAAATCTTAATGTATTTGACTTGATGGGCTTCTTTTTGTATGTCAACAGATTAGATCTGTGTAGACCAGAGGCATAATTCTGAGCCATAGTCACATATCCTGAATTATAGCCCCTGTCCATAAATCTATTGTGCAAATCCTGAGCATGATTGACAAAAGTATTGTTGTCAGAACAGTTACACCTTATTCTGATGAATTGTGATTTGGGAATGTTCTTTGCGATGTGTTTTGGATGAAAGCTGGATGCGTGGAGAATGGTATTATACTGAGGGAATTTTCTATAAATTTCAGTTGTTAAAGTATTATCATTGTTTCTGGTTACCAAAACATCCAAAAATGTAATCGATTTTTGGTCATAGGTAATTGTAAATTGTATTCCCCATTTATTATCATTCAGATATTCCATGAATTCCTGGAGATATGAAACATCCGATTTCCACACCATCCAGCATAATATAATTCAGGATATGTGACTATGGCTCAGAATTATGCCTCTGGTCTACACAGATCTAATCTGTTGACATACAAAAAGAAGCCCATCAAGTCAAATACATTAAGATTTACTACCACATTTGGTAGAAATACTAACAACTTCATTAAGACTATCAGGGACAACTGGAATATACTGGAAGCTGATGTTAGAATCAAAACCATTATTCCTGACAAATGTTTATTTTCTTTTCGAAAAGGCAAGAATTTGGCAGGTCATTTCAACCATTACAAACACCATTTTGAATCCACTTTACCCCAGGTGTATCAAACTACTATTTTGGGGGACAAGTTGATTGGTTCCTTTCCATGTGGCCACTGTGTCAATTGTAAGCACATGTTGAAAATCAAAGAGTTCACTAGTAGGAATACCAACACAGTTTTTGATATTACATTTTTTGCCAATTGTAATACGGACTGGGCCATTTATTTGGCATGTTGTACCTGCCACTCATTCTATGTTGGGCAGACATCTCGACCAGTCAGATTACGTGTCTCGGAACACCTTAGTGACATCAGATGCAAAAAAACATCCAATGCACTATACAAACATACTCTTACACATGGTACTGCACAATTTCATTTTACTATCATTGATAAAATTATTGGTGATAGAACCAATAAGAGCGGTTGGCATAAAAAACTTGATTTAAAAGAAAAGAAATGGATAACCAAATTGGGTGCATTATTTAATCCAGGGTTAAATGAATGTTTATAAATAAACATCTTTATATAGGATATATCCTTGTTGTACATTTGGTGTTTAAAATATAAAAAAATATATATAACAAAAAATATATATACATATATATATATATATATATATATATATATATATATATATATATATATATATATATATATATATATATATATATAGTTATTTTTTGAATAATTGAAAGTGTTTTGGTCCTAAATGTATTTGAATGTATTAATTTTTGCTGATTATTTATCAGCACATGTTTATTGTTTAACCAATCAGGATGGCTTTACTTGTTTAAATTCAGCAATTTTGACAAGCCTCCTTGCTGTACACTGAAGAAGGCTAGGTTCAAAACCCAGGCCGAAACCGGTTTGTGTTAGGATGCTACAATGCTGTTTTAGTAGTTTTTATTAAACTACTTTTTGCTTTATCACAGTCTACTTGCTGCTGGCTTATTTCCTTGTTGTTGATTCACGTAGAGCCGGGCAGCTCCTTACGTGCAGGGGACACTTTTGAAAAGTACATTTACCACCCTTCGAACCTGCTACTTCAGCAGAACTGAAATGCCTCTCCTGGAAGACTGCTTTCCTAATAGCTATCACCACAGCCAGAACAGTTTCCGAACTTCAGGCACTGATGGCCATTGAGCCCTTCATCATTTTCCATGCAGACAGGGTCTCTCTGAGGAATTAACCCCTCCTTTATGCCCAAGGTGGTATCTAATGTGACTCTCAACCAGACCATACGTCTACCCACCTTCTTCCCTAACCCTCAAAACAAGGGAAAAGAATTCTGCACACACTAGACGTGCACAGACAGCTCAGATACTACCTGGACCATACTAAACCCTTGAGGGGAAGCCCATTTCGAAGCCAACCATTTCCAAATGGATATCACACTGTATCCATTTTTGCTACAGATTACATGGGAAACCACCCCCTAGGTCTATTCTATCCCATTCCACTAGGGCAGCCTCCACGTCCACAGCATTCCTCAGAGGAGTTCCCACCAGGGACATCTTGGAAGTTGACACCTGGACCTCCATCCATACCTTTACAAAGCATTACCACCTACCTCTTTTCTCCAAGGCTAGGAAAGGGTTTGCCTCTGCAGATCTGCAGGGCATGCATACCCATGCCTAGGTCTCTAACTAATCCTTCCACCCCTCTCCTCAGCTTTGGGAATCCTCCCACAGGTGATGCCTGCATCAGTGAAACATGAAGAACATAGTACAGTTGTGTACACTTTACCATAAATGTAGATGTTTGAGTGTGTTCATTGTTGCAGTCCTGGTTTCCCCCCACTCCTTCCCCCTTATTTCCTCTTTCCTTAGGGAGACATAAGCTTCTTATGGTGGCTTTTAGCCAGCAGGACTTTAACTTATTTCCTTGTCTTCTGACTGGTTAGGGTAAGAAAAACTGATGTAATGGTGTCAGCTGCCTTGCTTTATAGCACTGACGACCTGAAGTCAGTCTACAAGTGACAGCAGCTGATGCAGAAAAACATTGACTCTGGTATTCGGGCCAGCCGAGGGCTACCACAGCAGGGATACCCCACAGGTGATGACTGCAACAGTGAATACACTCTTAACATCTACATTTATGGTAAGTGTACACAACTGTACATTTTACACCATGATTAATAAAGTATTTGTCTATAATATCTAAATGAGCGACAAAGGTGTTGCCAGAATGGATAGATATGGATCAGTGGGGTTTTGTAAAGGGGGGGGGGCATTTGATAGTAATAGAACAGTGATGATTAAGGGGGAAGTAAAATATAAGAAAATACTACTTTTGTTGGGTCTTGATGCAGAGAAAACATTCAACAGAGTTAGCTGTGATTTTGAGTTAGGGCAACGGTAGCATTTATATTCCATGATAGAGTAAGGTTAGTTAGGATGATATATGGTGGTTTGGAGGCAAGAATTAAAGTGGCAGGAGGGTTCCTCTCGAAGTTGTTTGAACAGAGGAACCAGGTAGGGGTATCCTCTTTCTCCTTTATTTGCTTTATAGTTGGTCATTGGCAAAGAAAGTAAGGGACTCAGAAATCCAGGAATACAATTGGTATGGTAACCAGAAAAATTGAATTTATTTGTATGCGACATTATTTTGTACCTAGACAGTTTCAAGTCTTTTCTGGATGTAAAACAAGGGCTATAGCTGTAAACCATGTACCCACACATGAATTGGATGTTGTTCGTGTTTCACTGTTGCAGTCGTCATACTTAGGTTATCTGCCTGCAGGTAGCCCTCAGTCGGCCCGAATACCAGAGACTTAGTATTTCTGCATCGGATGCTGTCGCTCCAAGACTGATGTCAAGTCATCAGGGTTATAAAAACAGGCAGCTGACACCATTACATCAGTCTTATTTGCCGGGGAGCCCGAAGCAGAAGCATTTCGCAAGTGCTGTTCAGCCGCTGCCAGAATTTTCATTTACGAATTTAATAATCCTGAAGTCTTCTAAAGCTAAGTTCCCCATTGGGGATCCTTTTTTCTTGCTCTAACCTATATCAGAAAAAGTTAACAGTTGTCTTGCTTGTGGAAAGCAAATACCTCACAGAGATTTTTACTCTTACTGCGTCACCTGTTTAGGCCCAGACCATGACTTCCCTCGCTGTCGGTTTTGTGCCTTATTTAACCCTCGAACCATTCGTCGCCTGTCTTTCTCACTCAATTATTTCGCTCTCTATCGTCGTATTCTGAAATGGCTTCGGTAAGCCATCCAACTACCGATATTCCGAAAAAATGTAGAGACAGACCGCATAGATCCAATACTGCCGACGACGCTTCCATCTAGCTAGTCGCCAGTCCACCGGTACTCAGTGAGGCGCTTTCGCAGTCCCTGATGCCTGCTTCAATGGATTCGCAGGCCTCTACTGAGACACATTCGGTGTCCAGTATGCCGCGAGACTCTTCGACTATGGAACCTATGGATGTCTCCACCTTGGATGGGTCCGGAGCTGCTGATTAGGCACCTGCTTCTGAGGCAGTTATTTGCTCAACCGATGTTCGACTCAAACCAACGACTTCTTTTTTAACCAAAACTGCCGAGTTTCTTAGGCCCAGAGTATGCACTATGCCTAGAAATCCGATGACCAAAGCGCATTCACCTGCTCCCATGCCACAAAAACAAATGCTTAGAATGGCTGAAGACCTTGTTACACTGATTAGGGGAAGTCAGCCTTTCCCTGCTAAGAGACAGAGTCCAATCCCCTTCAGCTTCTACAGACCAGTAGTCTGATGACTCTGAAATTTCTGATTATGAAGACATGCCCTTATGTGCTTATGAGGATTCAGATGCAGAGGAATCCATTCCCTCTGCTTCCCTTCCAGAGGATTTTTCTTTTGGTGAAACCTTGCATACCTTATGAGAGCATTTCCACTGGGAATGCCAAGACTATCCTCAGTCCAAAAAGAGACTCAGAGAATTTCTAGAGTTGCCTCAACACAGTCCCTTAGCAATACCCCCTGTCCTGGATGTTGTGGATGATGTTTTTATGGAATCCAGTCTTACTCCTGACACTTACCTCCTGCCCCTAGGAAACCAGACCGGTACTACAGAGTACCTGACACTCACAAATTCCTTTTCAAGAATCCTACTGCTGACTCAGAGATAATTTCCCAGGGGCCTAAAGGTATCAAGGCTACTACAGCCAAGAATCCCACCCCTTCGGATAGGGATTCCAGAGCTTTGGACTGATGGGTAAGAAGGTATATATTTCTGCAACTCTTGCTGTTAAGGCATTGAATTGTCAGTTTCACATGCTGAAGTACCAGCAACATATTATGGAACTTAGTAAACAAAAAGTGGCAACATTTCCAAACTGTGCAGAAAATAAAGATATGCACTCTTCAAGCCAAGTCAGCAAGCATACTTTGCAGTGTGGCTTTGATGCCCTAGAAGCATCTTGTCGGGCAGCTGTCACTGGCTCTGTACTGAGAAGACATGCTTGGCTGAAGAAGCAGACCTTGCCATGACCATGTCAAATCAGTTACTAGACGCTCCTTTGAATAACACTATTTGTTTTACACCAAAGCAGAAGAGGTTCTTAAGATGGAAGAAAAATTTAAGTCTATGCAGACTGTTAAAGAATTCTTACAAGTGCAACCCCCTAGATTCAGTAGGCATTGCCCTTCCAAACACTGGTCCTTTCCAGCCCCCTCCAGGCCTTCTCAAACCAGACCCAGGGGAAACGGACCACCCAGACTACAGTCTCAGGATATGCAGAGATCTAATCAATGGAGTGCCCCCACCCTTAAAGCAAGGAGTGGTAAGCCACCTCCTTACGGAAAAAGTTCACAAGGACTTATTTACTCCACTCCCCAGCCCTACCCAATTGCTTGTGCCCCTAGGAGGAAAACTTGCCCTTCATGCAAAAAACTGGATGTACATCACTCAGGACCGGTGGGTCCTCAACATTGTATCCCAGGGGTACAAATTTTATTTCCATTCACTGCCAATCCCAAGTGGGTTTCCAGACCTTCCTCCAA
This sequence comes from Protopterus annectens, assembly GCF_019279795.1. Taxonomy (NCBI): domain Eukaryota; kingdom Metazoa; phylum Chordata; order Ceratodontiformes; family Protopteridae; genus Protopterus; species Protopterus annectens. The sequence continues at coordinate 1,118,379,107 of NC_056730.1, forward strand.
ACCAGTGGGCAGAGGCTCAAAACCAAGTACTTTCCCTACTCAATATCAGAGCTATTCAGCCAGTTCCAGTAGAACAGAAGGTTCAAGGATTCTACTCCAGATTCTTCCTGGTACCCAAGAAAGAGGGCTCTTGGCACCCAATCCTGGATCTTTCCATTCTCATCATCTTCCTGGTGGTACCAAAATTCGAAATGCTTACCCTGCAACAGCTTCTTCCTATGCTAGCCAAGGATGCCTGGTCAGTCACCCTAGACTTAAAAGAAGCCTATCTGCATATCCCCATAAGGGAAGCATGCAGGAAGTATCTGCGTTTCAGGGCAGGGTCTATGCATTTTTAGATGTTCTTCGTGTTTCACTGTTGCAGTCATTACGTTTGGGTAATCTGCTGGCAGGTTGCCCTCTGTTGGGCTGAATATCAAAGTCTTTTGTCCTGCGTCGGTTGCTATCTCCTCTTCCATTACGTCAAAACATGCAGCCGACGCCATTTTATTCCGTCTTTCTTGCCACGCGGTGCCCGAAGCAGAAGCAGTTCGCAAGTGCCGGTCGGCCGACTCCTGAAATTTTCGCATTCACGTTTCAGAACCGAAGTCTTCAGTTAAAACGAAGTACCCCGTTGGGGAAACTTTTTCTTGCTCCTTACCGATGTCAGTAAAAGTTAATAATTGCATTACTTGTGAAGCAAATACCTCATAAGGATTTTCATTTGTATTGTATTCCCTGCCTAGGCCCAGATCATAACATGCTTTGCTGTCAGTTTTGTGCTAGATTTAACCAACGCACTATTAAGCGTCGGTATATTTTTACTTCAAAATATTTTGGATCCAGATTTAATTACCCTGAAATGTCATCTGATAGCAGTCCGACTACCGAAGTTCACAAAAAAACGCAAAGAAAAAGACAGAGACAGACCATCGAGGTCCAAAACCGACGACGAATCTTCTTCTAAGCCAGTCGCCAGTTCGCTGGTACTCAGTGAGGTGCTTTCGCAGCCCCAGATACCTGCTACTTTTGAGTCGCAGGCCTCTACCGAGACCCATGCGGAGTCCGGTATGCCGCGAGAATCTCAGAGTATTGAACCCGCGGATGTCTCTCCCTCGGATGGGTCCGGAGCCGCTGAGCAGGCACCGGCTTCTGAGGGTTGTTAATCGTGTTTAACTGTTGCAGTCATTACACTTGGGTTATCCTGCTGGCAGGCGACCCGCAGTCGACCCGAGTTCCAAAGTCTTGGTCCGGCGTCAGTTGCTGTCGCCTCTTCCCTGACGTCAGTGTGCCAGGGGTATAAAAGTTGCAACCGATGCCATTTTCTTCAGTCTTTCTTGCCGTGCAGTGCCTGAAGCAAAAGCATTTCGCAAGTGCCGGAAATTGAGTTTCAGAACCGAAGTCTTCAGTAAAGCTTAAGTACCCCATTGGGGAAACTTTTTCTTGCTCCAGACCGATGTTAGTAAAAGTTAATAGTTGTATTTCTTGTGGGAAGCAAATACCTCATAAGGACTTTCACTCTTACTGTATTCCTTGTCTAGGCCCTGACTACGACGTTACTAGTTATCGGTTTTGTGCTAGATTCAATAAACACACTATTAAACGTCGGTTTGATTTTGCTTTATATTATTTTGGCCGAAGGTTTAACTACATAATGCCATCGGAACAACCGACGACCGGAATTTATAAAAAAACACAAAGACAAAGAAAAGGACAGGCATCCGAGGTCCAAAACCGACGACGAAGCCTCTTCTAGGCCAGTCACCGGTTCTCAATGAGGTGCTTTTGCAGCCCCTGACACCTGCTACCTCAGAGCCACAGGCCGTAACCGACAGCCACGTGGAGGCACTGAGGCCTGTGGATACTCAAGGTATTGGGCCTACGGAAATTATGCCCTCAGATGGGTCCAGAGCCACTGAGCAGGCATCGGCTTCTGAGGGTGTTTTCAGACCTTCACAACTTACAATTAGGACCACTACAGCAGCAAAGGCAAAGTCAAAAACACCATTAAAGACAAGGAAACAAGTACAGCATTCTCCAGAACATTCATCCATGCCAAAGAAACAGATGCTTAAAATGGCTGAAGACCTAATTACTTTAATCAGGGGTTCCCATCCCCCTCCTGACAAAAGGCCTAGGCAAGACACTGATTATGATTCCTCTGACCAGGTGTCCATTTCCTCTGATTCCTCTTCTGATCAGGGATATTCTATCCCTCCCTATGAGGACTCTGATGCAGAAGAGTCCATATCTTCAATCTCTCCACCTGAGGATTATTCTTTTGGGGAAACCCTGCACACCATGAGGAAGTATTTCCATTGGGAGAGCCAGGATTATTCAGAATCCAAGAAAAGGCTCAGAAACTTCCTTTTATTGCCTCAGCACAGGCCCCTGGCTATCCCCCCTGTACTTGATATTGTTGTTGATGTTTTTTCTAAATCCAGTCTGTCTCCTGATTCTCTACCCCCTGCACCAGTCAAGCCAGACAGGTACTACAGGGTCCCTGATTCTCATAAATTTCTTTACAAAAACCCCGCTGCAGAGACAGAAACAATTTCTCAGGGTCCTAAAGGGGTTAAGGCTTCCACTGCTAAAAATCCTGTCCCCTCGGATAGGGATTCCAGAGCTCTGGACAGATGGGGGAAAAAAGTTTACACTTCTGCTACTTTAGCTGTAAGAGCTTTAAACTGCCAGTTTCACATGCTTAAATGTCAACAGTACCTCATGTCATTGTTAAAGCAGAAAATGGTTTCAAATACAGAAAGTCCTGACAGTAAGGAAATGCAGGATTTATTGCATGCAGTTGAACAAGTGGGAAAGCATACTCTGCAATGTGGTTTTGATTCAATAGAGGCTTCTTGTAGAGCCGCAGTTACAGGCTCTGTTATTCGAAGGTATGCTTGGTTGAAAGAACAAAGTTTACCTGACCATGTTAAAGTAAAATTATTGGATGCGCCATTACAGCATGATACTTTGTTTGGTGTTAAGGCAGAAGAGGTGTTAAAGAAAATGGAGGATAAAGCAAAGTCAATGCAGACAGTGAAATATTTTTTACAGGTTCAACCACCTAGATTTAGCAGAAACTGGCCTTCAAAAAAATTGGTCCTTTCCAATGTCAGACAGGCCACAAAGAGGCAGATACAGATGCCCAAGAGGCAGATCTCAGCCCCAAGGCTCCTACAGACCTAAACAATGGGGTGCTTCAGCCCCCAAAGGAGGGGAAGACAAATCGCAACCTTATAGAAAGCAGTCCCAGTGACTTCCCTCTGCAAATGCCAAGCACTTACCTTTTGACAGCACCCCTAGGGGGAAAGCTAGCACTTTTCTCAAAAAATTGGCACATGATCACCCAGGACCAATGGGTGCTGAATATTGTATCTCAGGGTTACAGGTTCCACTTCCACACTCTTCCAAAACCAAAAGGTATGCCAGATCTGCCACAAAACCAATGGGCAGAGGCACAAAAAAAGATTGCTACTCTTATGGACATGGGCGCTATTCAAAAAGTTCCACAACAAGAACAGGGACAAGGATTTTACTCAACTTTTCTTAGTACCCAGAAAGGCCAAAGCCTGGAGACCAATACTGGACCTGTCAGTCCTAAATACTTTCCTGGATGTTCCAAAATTCAAAATGTTAACACTACAGCAACTTCTGCCCATGCTGGGCAAGAAGGCTCGGCTAGTTACTTTGGACCTCAAGGAGGCATTACCTGCATGTCCCAATCAGACAGTCTTGCAGAAGATGCCTCAGATTCATAGCAGGCTCAATGCATTACCAATTCTCTGCACTGCCCTTTGGCTTGTCAACTGCGCCCAGGGTCTTCACAAAATGCCTGGCACCAGTAATTGCATTTTGCAGACAAAAATGAATTCAAATATATCCCTACTTGGATGACTGCCTTATTCAAGCAGAGAGCAAGGACATTCTTCTAAAGCATCTGGCGTTTGTAAAAAGATTGCTAAATTGCCTAGGGTACACAGTAAACGAAAAGAAATCAAAACTAGTGCCCTCTCAAGAAGTAATATTCCTGGGTGCAAGCTTAAATACAACTGCCCAGATGGCTTATCTCACGCCATACAAACAAAAGCAACTGACTCATTACTTTCAAATTATCGCAACAAAAACCCAGCTCCCTGCAAGAAAAATTCTGCAGGCCCTGGGCTTCATGGCATCCTGCATTCTACTAATTCCATATGCAAAACTGCATATGAGGAAACTACAATTGTATCTAAAAAGTGTTTGGACTCAGCATTGTCACAGCCTGGGGACAATCATAACTTTAATTCCCTGCCTACAACAGGAGTTTCGATGCTGGTCCCAGGCCTGTCACCACAACAAGGGACAGCCTTTCATCTTACCCACAGCCAGGCAGACAATAACAACGGATGCATCGGATTATGCCTGGGGGGCACATATGGCAGGAAAATGTATTCAGGGCACGTGGCCCAAGGAACAAATGCATCTTCACATCAATCAAAAAGAGATGCTAGCTATATAGAATGCCCTGACAGCTTTCAAGGACCTAATACATCCAGGACAACTATTATTAAAGACGGACAATACCACAGTTATGTGGTACATAAGCAAAGGAGCCCACATTCCTACCCCTATGCAGACAAGCCATGACTTTGTGGAACACAGCACTGACCTACCAAGTACATCTGCAGGCACAATTCCTGTCAAGAACAAAAAATACACTGGCAGACGAACTAAGCAGGAATCTCATGGATCCTCACGAATGGAAGCTAAATCCACAAGTGTTCAACATAATGAGGAAATGGGGACGTCCAGACATAGATCTTTTTGCCTCCCCTCACAATTATCAAATACAGAAGTTTTGCACAAGAACTTATCACTCTCAAGCATGGAAAGTGGATCTTCTGTCATTCAGCTGGAAAGGCCTGAGAGTCTATACCTTCCCTCCAGTGCCTCTTCTCACCAAGGTGCTACTAAAAGGCAGACAAGAAAGGCCAAAAATGATCCTGATTGCACCAGACTGGCCACGCCAGCACTGGTACCCACTCCTAAAGAGTTTGTCTCAAGGCCCAGCTTGGCTTCTACCTCAAATTCCTCATCTTCTGACACAACAAAACAATCAGATTCTGCACAGTCATCTCAGAACCTTAAACCTGGCAGCATGGCAGATAATGTAGCCACTCAGACTGCACCTCTCAATAAAGCTGTTATGGATGTCATTTTAGAAGCCAGGAGGCCCAGCACTAGGAAATCTTATGCAGAAAAATGGAAGAGATTCTGTGCTTGGAACCAGGCACAAGGGTTCAAACCACTTGTCCCTAATATACCTCAGATTTTACAATACCTAACTGAGATCCTGGACAAAGGCTTATCTTTCTCATCAATTAAAATCCATGCCTCTGCCATTTCAGCTCACTACAATACGGAACCTCCTATTTTTTCACATCCGCTACTACGACAGTACCTCAGAGGGGCAAAAACATAAGACCCCCAAGGAGAGCACCAGTACCTACTTGGGACCTCAATTTTGTTTTAGAAAACTTACACTGCCTCCTTTTGAACCAGCCAGCACAGCTGATCTAAAATTCTTGTCATGGAAAACTGCTCTGCTCCTAGCAATAACTTCAGAAAGAAGAGTCTCAGAGTTACAGGCATTAATGGCTGTGGAGCCTTTCCTCATTTTTCATCAGGACAGGGTTTCTCTTAGGACAAACCCAACATTCATGCCAAAAGTGGCCTCCAGTGTGGCCTTAAACCAAACCATTCATTTACCCAAATCTCCAGAATAAAGGGGAGAGACTACTGCACACTTTGGATATACACAGACAACTACGATTCTACTTGGACAAAACAAAAGCTTTCAGAAAAAACTGAGCAACTGTTTGTAGCATATGCTGCAGGATCACAAGGAAAGCCTATTACAAAGCAGACAATCTTGAAATGGATAGGACACTGCATCCGCTTTATGCACAACATGGCAAATCAGTGCCTAAGGGCATTAGGCCTCATTCTACCAGAGCAGCAGCCACTTCAGCAGCTTTCCTCAGAGGAGTACCAACCAAAGACATTTTAGAAGCTACAACCTGGAGCTCAGTGCACACTTTTACCAAGCACTACCATTTACCTCTCTACTCTAAATCCAGAGCAGGCTTTGCCACTGCAGTTCTGCAGGGCTTGGTAGCCTCTCCAAATCCAATTTAGACCCAGCCACCCAACCTCAGCTTTGGGATTCTACCCAAGTGTAATAACTGCAACAGTGAAACACGATGAATATAGTACAGTTGTGTACGTACCATAAATGTAGATGTTCGAGTGTATTCACTGTTGCAGTCCAGGTTACCCACCCACCATCCCCCTTTTTTCATTGCTGGGACTTTTCTGTACTTTTCATCTCTATACTACCTATGTGGAGTATTTGCTTTTAGATCAAGGAAATGTTTATAGTAATATATGCATGTTTTTGGCATAATTGTATCTTTCCAGCCTTCCTATCTGGGGGCACCTGACATCTGGGGCAAGAAAAACTGAAGAAAATGGCGTCTGTTGCAACTTTTATACCCCTGGCGCACTGATGTCAGGGAAGAGGCGACAGCAACCGACGCCGGACCAAGACTTTGGAACTCGGGCCGACTGCGGGTCACCTGCCAGCAGGATAACCCAAGTGTAATGACTGCAACAGTGAATACACTATAACATCTACATTTATGGTAGGTACACAACTGTAATTTTTCAGGCCTCAGCATTTCTATATAAAACCAACGCCAGCTTCAAAAACATCTTCTAAGTCTAAAAAAAATGACGCATGAGCCATGTGCTCAGGCCCCTATACCTAAAAAACAGATGATTGAAATGGCTGAGGACTTAATTACCTTGATGAGGGAGTTCCCAACCCTCCCCGCTAAGAGGCCTACGCAAGACACTGATTATGAATCTTCAGATCAGGTTTCTATTTCTTCTGATTCCTCTTCTGATCAGGAATTTTCTATACCACCCTATGAGGATTCAGATGCAGAAGAATCCATCCCATCTGCATTTCCTCCTGAGGATTATTCTTTTGGAGAAACCTTGCATACTTTAAGGGAACATTTTTATTGGGAGAGTCAGGATTTCTCTGAATCAAAAAAGAGGCTTAGGAATTTCCTCCTCCTTCCTCAGCATAGGCGTTTGGCTATACCTCCTGTATTAGACATTGTTGATGATGTCTTTTTGGAATCAAGCATGGCTCCTGATTCCCTACCTCCGGCTCCTAGTAAGCCAGACAGATATTACAAGGTTCCTGACTCCCACAAATTTTTATTCAAAAATCCTGCTGCTGATCCTGAAACTATCTCACAGGGTCCCAAAGGTGTAAAGGCCTCTACAGCCAAAAATCCTACCCCCTCTGATAGAGATTCCAGGGTGCTGGATAGATGGGAAAGAAGGTTTATACGTCTGCAACCTTAGCAATTAGGGCCTTTAACTGCCAGTTTCATATGCTTAAATATCAACAGCATGTTATGGGCTTATTGAAACAGAAAATGATGTTGATTTCTGATTGTGTGGAAAATAAAGAATTACAGAAATTATTGCATGCAGCAGAACAGGTTGGAAAGCATACTTTGCAATGTGGTTTTGATTCCTTGGAGGCCTCTTGCAGGGCTGCAGTTACTGGATCTGTGATTAGAAAGCATGCCTGGCTCACGGAGCAAAATCTGCCCGATCATGTTACAGTTAAATTGTTGGATGCAGCTTTACAGCATGATACTCTGTTTGGTAATAAGGCAGAAGAGGTTTTAAAGAAAATGGAAGACAAAGCTAAACTGTAAAAGATTTCTTACAAGTGCAGCCACCCAGATTCAGTAGGCAATGGCATGCTAAAAATTGGTTCTTTCCTGTGTCCAACAGAGCCTCACAAGGCAAATCCAGGCGCTCAAAAGGCTGTAGATACCAATCACAGGGTTCTTACAGGTCAAAGCAATGGGGTGCCTCTTCCTCCAAATCTGGAAGAAACAAAGCACAACCCTACAGTAAGCAATCTCAATGACTTCCCTCTACCATCACCAAGCACTTATCTTTTGGCAGCCCCCTTTGGGGGAAAATTAGCACTTCATGCTCAAAAGTGGCAGTTAATTACCCAGGACAAGTGGGTATTAAACGTAGTATCCCAGGAGTACAGATTTAATTTCCTTACTTTGCCAGTTCCAAACGGTTGGCCAGATCTGCCACAAAAATCAATGGGCAGAGGCTCGGAAACAAGTAATGTCCCTCATGGATATGGGGGCTATTAAACCAGTATCAGAATAAGAAAAAGGACAAGGTTTTTATTCAAGACTGATGTTCTTCGTGTTTCACTGTTGCCGTCATAATTGTAGGGTGATCCTGCCGGCAGGCAGCCCGAGGTCGGCCAGAATCCCAAAGTCTGGGTCCGGCGTCGGCTGTACCAGCAAGTACCCTGACGTCAGAATGCAGAGGTATAAAGCTGACAGCCGACGCCATCTTCTCCAGTCTTTCTTGCCGTGCGGTGGAAAGCAGCTCGCAAGTCGTTGGTTGGCATTTTCAGACAACGTGCTTTGATTGTCGTCGGTCCGAAGTTTTCTTCTTCTCTTCTCAAGCTAAGTACCCCGTTGGGGAAACTTTTTTCTTGCTCCTCCGATGTCAGAAAAAGTTAATAATTGTATATCGTGTGGAAAACAAATACCTCATAAAG